>NC_048572.1:30439828-30729828 GCF_013265735.2 Oncorhynchus mykiss
GATAGGTGGGGGGTGTGTGTGTGTGGGGGGGGGGGGGGGGGGGGGGGTGGCATTAAGAGCCTGTTAACATATGTGTTATTTATCTTATGTTGAATGTCATATTTCTTTGGAAGATCTATATTCCTATGGGCAATTTATAGTTGCATACGTAAAGAGAGAGAGATGGAGGGCAAATATATTCTGAACCGACACATTTAGTCATGTGATGTAAAGAGGGTGGGGGGGGGGAGAGGGAGGAAGGGAGAGAGAGAGAGATAGGGGGGTGGAGAACACACACGCTCGCCCACACATGCACACACAGGGGGGTTGATCGTGACGGTGGGGCCGCATTGAAAGCCTCTCAGATGATTAGGGCCCAGGGGAGAGATGCCTCAGCGGTGGCTGTGCAGATACATGACATGGAGGAATTAGAAAAGAAGACCCGTAGCGTGATGACATCCAAGAGACTCTCTCCAATGACCTTCCAGCATAACATCAGCCTCCGGGATGCATATGGAGATTGTAGACAGAGAGAGAGAGGCAGAGAACAAGACAAAGACAGAAACAGAGACAGACTGAGGCAGAGACAGGCAGACAGAGACAGGCAGAGGCAGAGACAGGCAGAGGCAGAGGCAGGGAGAGACAGACAGAGGCAGAGGCAGAGGCAGACAGGGACAGGCAGAGACAGACTGAGGCAGAGAGAGACAGGCAGATGCAGATACAGGCAGAAGAAGAGGCAGAGGCAGACAGAGACAGACAGAGAAAGAGACAGAAACAGGGGCAGAGAGGCAGCTGGAGAAGACTGATGATGGCACACTTCCACGTTGTCTCCGTGCAGCTGTTGCTACTTGGCTACCTGCCAAATGTTTTTTTTTTTAAACTTTTAATAACAGTTTAATCAAAACTCTGAGTTTAACACATTTGCCGACGTCTTTGTTTTTTTCCTCGCTTGACTTCTTTCGTTCAACTTTTTCACCCCGGATCTGGACTTGGTTCGTCAGGACCTCCTCCACCAGCCGAAAAAGCTAAGTAGTAACATTAACACGATGCCGTCAAATTGCAGTCGCTGTACTCATAATATACAGGATAACTAAAGACTTATGGTGAGTATAGGCTGTCGTGCTTCAGATGCAATCGTTTGGCAAGGGCAATTTAAGTGAAGAAAAGGATGAAACAGTGTCTGTGCCACCAGTGAGTACAGATAGTGATATAAATACCCCCGTGCGGTCCCCTCAGCCGGAAAGGTTTCTCAAGGTTTCTGGAATGAAATGCTGTCGGCATGCTCAACCGGTGTTGCTCATTCAGCTGACAGAAATGTTCAACCGGTTCTCCCGAATAAGCAACGAGTCGGGGTCAGAGGCCAAGCCTTCTCAGTTCTTTCCTCCACCCGTTACGGGGTCTGAGCCGCCGAAGCCTCCCACCATTGGCGACTCCATTACAATATTAGACTTAAAAAGAATAATCCGGCAATCATACACTGTTTACAAGGGGGCAGGGCTACCTGTATAAAGGCTAATCTGAAGTGTGCTGTCAAAGGCTAAAACTGGTGAGTGTAGAGAGTATAGGGATATTGTTTTCCATGTTGGCACCAACGATGTTAGGATGAAACAGTCAGAGGTCACCAAGTGCAACATAGCTTCAGCTTGTAAATTAGCTAGAAAGATGTGTTGGTATCGAGTAATTGTCTCTGGCCCCCTCCCAGTTAGGGGGAGTGATGAGCTCTACAGCAGGGTCTCACAACTCAATCGCTGGTTGAAAACTGTTTTCTACCCCTCCCAAAATATAGAATTTGTAGATAATCTGGGACTCACCCACAAACAGGACCAAGCCTGGGCTGCTGAGGAGTGATGGACTCCATCCTAGCTGGAGGGGTGCTCTCATCTTATCGATCAACATAGACAGGGCTCTAACTTCTCTAGCTCCACAATGAAATAGGGTGCAGGCCAGGCAGCAGGCTGTTCGCCAGCCTGCCAGTTTAGTGGAGTCTGCCACTAGCACTGTTTGTGCCTCGATCTAGGTTGGGCAAAACTAAACATGGAATATAGACCTCTGGAATACATATACTGGAATATAGACCTCCTCCATTCCTTTTATCATTGAAAGAGATTGTGATATCTCACATCTCAAAATAGGGCTACTTAATGTTAGATCCCTCACTTCCATGGCAGTCATAGTCAATGAGCTAATCACTGATCATAACTTTGATGTGATTGGCCTGACTGAAACATGGCTCAAGCCTGAATAATTTACTGTGCTAAATGAGGCCTCTCCTCCTGGTTACACTAGTGAACATATCCCCGGCGCATCCCGCATCCCAAGGCAGAGGTGTTGCTCACACTTATGACAGCAAAGTTACATTTATCCCTCAAAAAAGGTTCTGCATTTTCGTCTGTAGAGCTTCTAGTCATGAAATCTATGCAGCCTACTAAATCACTTTTAATAGCTACTGTTTGCAGGCCTCCTAGGCCGTATACATTGCTCCTCACTGAGTTCCCTGAATTCCTATTGGACCTTGTAGTCATGGCAAATAATATTCACATGGAGAAGTCCACAGACTCCCTCCAAAAGGATTTTGGAACCACATCAACTCAGTGGGCTTTGTCTAACATGTCTCTGGACCTACGCATTGCCACAGTCATACCCTGGATCTAGTTTTGTCCCGTGGAATAAATATTGTGGATCTAAATGCTTTTCCTCATAATCCTGGACTATCGGACCACCATCTTATTATGTTTGCAATCGCAACAAATCATTTGCTCAGACCCAAATCAAGGATCAGCAAAAGCTGTGCTATAAATTCTCTGACAACCCAAGGATTCCTTGATGCCCTTTCAGACTCCCTCCACCTACCCAAGGACGTCAGAGTACAACAATCGGTTAACCATCTAACTGAGGATCTAAATTTAACCTTGTGTAATACCCTAGATTTATTCACACCCCTAAAAACTAAAAAATATCTGTCACAAGAAATGAGCTCCCTGTTATACAGAAAATACCCAAGCCCTGTAGCAAGTTTCCAGAAAATTGAAACGGAAATGGCGTTCCACCAAACTGGAAGTCTTCCGACTAGCTTGGAAAGACAGTACCGTGCAATATTGAAGAGCACTCACTGCTGCTCGATCATCCTATTATTCAAAACCAATTGAGGAGAATAAGAACAATTCAAAATGTATGTTTGATACTGTTTAAAAAGCAGCATTCCTCCATGAGAGAATGGCTTTCACTTCAGCAGTGATGAATTCATGAACTTCTACAACGAAAAGATCACTAGAAAGCAAATTACGGACCCATCTTTGAATATTAATATATTTTCAAAGCTCAGTTGTCCTGAGTGTGCACAGTATTACCAGGCCCTAAGATCAATGGAGACACTCACGTTTTTTTATCCTGTATCTATTGACACAATTACAAAATTGGTCATAGCCTCTAAACCTTCCAGCTGTCTACTGGACCCTATTCCAACTAAACTGCTGAAAGAGCTACTTCCTGTGCTTGGCCCTCCTATGTTGAACATAATAAACCTTATCCTATGGATGTGTACCAAACTCACTAAAAGTGGCAGTAACAAAGCCTCACTTGAAAAAGCCACACTTTGACCAGGTAAATCTAAATAACTATCGGCCTATCGAATCTCCCATTCCTATCAAACATTTTAGAAAAGCTGTTGCACAAAAACTCACTGCCTCACTGCCTGATGAAAAATAATGTTTACGAAATGCTTCAGTCTGATTTTATAACCCATCATTGTACTGAAACTGCACTCGTGAAGGTGGTAAATTACATTTTAATGGCATCAGACCGAGGCTCTGCATCTGTCCTCATGCTCCTAGACATTAGTGCTGCTTTTGACACCATCGATGACCACATTCTTTTGGAGACATTGGACACCCTAATTGGTCGACACGGACAAGTTCTGGCCTGGTTTAGATCTTATCTGTCGGAAAGATATCAGTTTGTCTCTGTGGATGGTTCATTCATTCATGACAAATCAATTGTAAGTTTCAGTGTTCCCCAAGGTTCTATTTTAGAACCACTATTGTTTTCACTATATATATATTCTACCTTTTTGTGAAGTCATTTGGAAACACAATGTTGACTTTCACTTCTATGCGGACAACACACAGATGTACATTTCAATGAAACATGGTGAAGCCCCAAAATTACCTACACTGGAAGCCTGTGTTTCAGACATAAAGAAGTGGATGGCGGCACATGTTTTACTTTTAAATTCAAACAAAACAGAAATATTAGCTCTAGGTCCCAAGACACAAAAAGATTTGCTGTTGGATCTGAAAATGTATCTTGATGATTGTACAGTCATCTCCAAAAAAAACTGTGCAGGACCGCAGAGTTATTCTGGACCCTCCCTGTTCTCTCTTTTGAACAACACATCAATAATATTTTAAGGACAGCTTTTTTTCCATCTTCGTAACATTGCAAACATCTGAAACTTTCTGTCCAAAAATTATGCAGAAAAGCTAATCCATGCTTTTGTCACTTCTAGATTAGACTACTGCGATACGCTACTCTCCGGCTACCCAGATAAAGCACTAAAATAAACTTCAGTTAGTGCTAAACACAGCTGCTAGAATCTTGACTAGATCCCAAAATGTGATCCTATTACTCGAGTGCTAGCCTCTCTATATTGGCATCCAGTAAAGGCTAGGGCTGATTCCAAGGTTTTACTGATAACTGGTCGTGTTCCTGTAACAATAATGCTAGTACAAACTCGAACGCAGGAGCAGAGAGACACAGCAAGCAGAGGTTGGACTTGCTTGACTATGCTGGGCCGCGGCCAGTTGACCACCGCTTCTACCTTTTGGGAGTCCATCCATATACAGCCCTGAGTCACGATGTAACCCAGGAAGGAGATCTGAGGAATGTGAAACTCACTTTTAGGCCTTCACTAACAAGTGGTGAGAGAGGAGTCTTTGAAGAACCTGGCGAACATGTTGGATGTGTTCAACCATGGACCTGGAGTGTCTTAATGGACCTGGAGAAGATGAGGATGTCATCCAGGTACACAACACGAACTGGTGAAGGAAGTCGCTCAGCACATCATTAACCAGGGCCTGGAAAATGGCTGGAAAATGGCTGGAGCATTGTTAAATTCAAACGGCATGACATGGTACTCATGTCTATTTGGGGTGTTGAACACTGTCTTCCACTCATCTCCTGGTCTGATGCGCACCAAATTGTACGCGTTCCGTAAATCCAATTTTGAGAAAACCGTAGCTCCCTGGAGTCTCTCAAATGCTGACGACATAAGATGGCAATGTTATTTAAACCCAGGTAATCGATACAGGGACGTAATCCACCATCCCTCTTTCCAACAAAGAAAAAAACCCACTCCAGCAGGTGAAGTGGACATGATATAACTGTTCATGGCTGCAGTCTCTGGACCTGAGAGAGAATAGAGCCCTCCACTCTGAGGAGTGGTGCCGGGCAGGAGGTCCATGGCACAATCATAAGACCTGTGAGGAGGCAGTTCGCTGGCCCTTCCTTTGCTGAAGACCTGACCCAGATCCCAGTAATCCGGAGGTATGCGGGAAAGATCAGGCTTGTCATCCCCAGTCTGGGGAACCAGCGAATCGGAAGCCTCCAGACGATCAGGGCCAGAAAGATGTGGAGAGAGTTTCTGGCAGGTGGACTGGCATGAAGGATTCCATCCCAGAACTCTTCCCAAGGGCCAGTCAATTTGTGCATTATGGATAGAAAGCCACGGATGTCCAAGAGCCAGGGGAAGCTCAGGAGAGTCCACCAAATGTAACTGGATAAACTCCACATGATAATCCAGAACTTGTAGCTGAATAGGCATGATGAGTTGCTTCACTTTCCCAGACCCTAGGGGTTGACCATCCAGCACAGTGACCGACAACGGAATGTCCAGCTTAGTGAGAGTTGCCCTGTTGGCAAGCTAATGTGCAATCCAGAAAACAGCCAGTAGCCCTAGAGTCTAAAGCAGGAAGGTCCAACTGCCCATTGGCCCACCACATTTTGGCCGGAAGAAAGATGCATACCGGGTCGGCAACAGGAGACTGTATCTAACTCGCCCGTATTCTCCTGCCTATTGATGAGTCATCCCGTTTCCCGTCAGCTCGGGACAGGAGGCATGGAAATGTCCAGACTGTCCACAGTAAAGACAACGTTGCTTGTTAATCCTGCGCCTTCTCTCCAGAGCGGAAAGTCTGTTGCGTCCCAATTGCATTGGCTCCTCTGAAGGATATGAAGGAGAAACCGATCCAAAATGAAAACTCTGACGGGGTACAGGACAAGCAGACAGATAAGGCAGTGGAACAAACAAAGAATCGACTCTCTCAGTGGAACCCGAAACACTGGAACAACTCGGAACCCCTCTGTCCTCTCACTACAACGTTCCCGAAGTCAGTTGTAAATCTGGATTGTCAGAACGACAAGCCTGTCAGGGTTGTCCTGGAAAGTCAGTTCATCCTTGAGAACCTCGCTGACTCTGTTCAGAAAGGCTGAGTGAAGTGCCTCTGTATGCCAACCGCTCTCAGCGTCGAGAGTCCGAAATCAGTGGCGTAATCAGCTGCGCTCTGGCGGCCCTGCCGAAGCGCAATGAGTCTTTATCCAGCGTTCCTGCCACTGATGGGGTGATCGAAAACTAACTTCATCTCCTGGGTGAAGCTTTCCCAATGAAAACAAATGTCTGATTGCTGCTCCCATATGGCCGTGGCCCAGGCCAGATCCCGTCCTGAGAACAAGGAGATGACGTATGCCACTCTGGAACGCTCGGTGGGAAACGTTAATGTCTGCAACTCGAATGCCAGCGAGCATTGGAGCAGGAACCCACGACACCTCCCAGGATGCCCCTCATAGCGCTTCGATGCCGGGAGATGAGGCTCCCGAAGGGAGGAAGATGCTGAGCTGGTGGAGAGTGGAGGATTAGGAACCGCCACAGGTGCAGCAGTCGTTGCTCCCGCTTGTCCTGTCTGCAGAGCAAACCCAGGCGCAGAGAAACATGGCAAGCAGAGGTAAGGGTAAATCCAGAACTTTTACTGAGAGATTAAACAGAAACAAGACAACTGCACAAGAGCACCCTAATAAAACATGAGACCTAAGCAAAGATACAGACCAACTGAGGAACCTCAATAACAAGGCAACCAAGAGAACAGAGAAGGTAATTAAATACAGGTGAATCCAATAAGTAATAATCAAGGTAACCTGGAAATTAGAAAACAGGGTAAGGGTGCCCTGCAGCGGTAATCCTAAGCAAACAACAATCAAATAACACAGAAACTGTGACAGTTCCTACCTATCTCTCTGATTTGGTTATTCTGTACATACCTACACATACGCTACGGTCACAAGACTCAGGCCTGATTATTTTTCCTAGAATTTCTAAGCAAACAGCTGGAGGTAGGGTTTTCTCCTATAGAGGTACATTTTTATGGAATGGTCTGCTTATCCATGTGAGAGACGCAGACTCAATCTGGACCTTTAAGTCTTCACTGAAGACTCATCTCTTCAGTAGGTCCTATGATTGAGGGTAGTCTGGCACAGGGTTGCCAAGGGGAACAAACTTGCTGTCTCTGCCTGGCCGGCTCCCCTCTCTCCACTGGGATTCTTTGCCTCTGACCCTATTAAAGGTGCTGATTCACTGGCTTACTAGTGCTCTTCCATGCCATCCCTAGGAGCAGTGCATCAATTGAGTGGGTTGAGGGGTATCGTCGGAATGGGCCACAGTGTCCCCCGACCCCACTGTCACAGCCTCCAATATCTATGCTGCAATATTCTATGTGCTGGGGGGCTAGGGTCAGTCTGTTATATCTGGTGAAATTCTCCTGTCTTATTTGGTGTCCTGTGTGAATTTAAGTATGCACCCCCTAATTAACTCTCTCTCCCTCCCCTTCCGGAGGACCTGAACCCTAGGACCATTCCTCAGGACAACCTGGCCTGATGACTCCTGGCGGTCCCCAGTCCACCTGGTCCTTCTGCTGCTCCTGTTTCAACTGTTCTGCCTGCAGCTATGGAACCCTGACCTGGCCACCGAACGTGTTACCTTGTCCTGGACCTGCTGTTTTCAACTCTCTCTCTCTCTCTCTCCCTCATTCTCTCTACCGCACCTGCTGTCTCGACCTCTATTAATGCTTGGCTATGACAAGCCAACTGACATTTACTCCTGAGGTACTGACCTATTGCATCCTCTACAACCACTGTGATTATTATTTGACCCTACTTGTCACCTATGAATGTTTGAACACCCCTCAGAGCCTGGTTCCTCTCTAGGTATCTTCCTAGGTTCCTGCCTTTCTAGGGAGTATTTCCTAGCCACCGCGCTTCTACATCTACACCTGCTTTGCTTACTGTTTGGGGTTTTAGGCTTTTGATTTTTGATTTAGAAGAGACAGAGACAAGAGGCAGAGCCACAGACACAAAGGGACACACAAATGATTTACTTCATCCCTCAGTAAATGTGAGAGAATAACACTAAACAGAAAAATTCATCCCAATTTTCAAATGTATTCTTTCAAAAGAAAATAAAATAGTGTGAAAGTAGAGAAAAAGTGGGACATGGGCCAGTGCCTCGGAGTTTTAAACCACTGAAAGACTTATAGCCCTGCTATACTCCAGGCATTCAGCATTGCCATCAGACATCAAGGGAATGCTTCTTTTGAAATCAATGAAGCTGGTATACTACCAGATTTGAGTCATGTCCAATGGCAGCATCCAAGCTCAAGAGGTTCTATTCTCGCTGGCTGACGGGCCATCTTGTGAATTTAAATAATGAGAAACTGACATGATGCTGATGGCGACGCAATGCGATGTGCGTAGTGTAGCTGAAGTGTTAGCCCACAAAGACCTCCTAGCAGTCATTTGTTCAGTCATTACAATGTCCAAATCCCCACTGATGTAAACATGACTGTTGACTTTGGCTATGTGTGTTAAATGAACATAGCAAAGCAATGATTATTGATGATCATGAAAAGCAGCTACGATTGTAAACACAACTCTTTTATTCCACAGTGTGTGACTCAGTCCATCTTGTTGCAATACTACATACAACACACACCCATCTATCCTGCAATACCACATTTCCCCACTAGATGTCAGCTCTTGCTTCGTCCTGAGACCCCGTCTCAGCTGACTTGAACATTGAGTGCCTGTAGGTAGACTACAGTATAAAGTACAGAGGACGCGGACCCAGACTGCAGCCTGGAGCCGCACTGCATCAAACACGTGGCAGTTATAAATACTAATAATAAGCAAGAGAGTGCTCCTCTGCCTTTATGAGGTGGCCCAGGCCAGTAGAGAGGATTTATGTTGCTTTGGCCCTGAGGGCAGCTCTGCATCGTATAACTCATTGTCCTGTTAAGCATCAGTTAGCGTAACATTCTCACAACATGAATTCACCCCCTGCCCCCGAGACAAGTGTATATTAGAAAGAGGGGGGGGGGGGGGGGGGGGGGGGGGGGGGGGAGAGAGAATAGAGAGAGTGTGTAAGTGTGCATAAGAGAGAGCATATGAAAGGGTCTCTCTCTCTCTCTCTCTCTCTCTCTCAGATTTAGGTCTGTGCAGATCGACTGTACACATAGGGTCAAAGTGGGGGAATATTCACTACCGGCTGACTAACCACATTGCAGTGGGAAGCAATAGCAGTGTGTGGGTAAAAACAGTGGGGAAGCCAAGCCATCCTATGTCCTGAACTTGTCCACATTCCAATTGTTCCCACATGTTTAGAAAGGTGTCTGTGTGCCATTCATTGTATTAAAAACAATTTAATTAAATGAATGACACACATAGACAACACAAGTTTAAAACACATGCAAGACATACATAATAATGTACAAATATGACATGTAACATCGATAAAACAAAAATAATAAAGTAAGTAACAATGAAAACAATGTAATAGATAAATAATAACCATGACAGCCTGATTAAAATATAAATTAAGAATGATTCCATTTGGCCTCTTGAGTGGCGCAGTGGTCTAAGGCACTGCATCGCAGTGCTAGCTGTGCCAGTAGAGATTCTGGCTTCGAGTCCAGGCTCTGTCGCAGCCGGCCGAGACTGGGAGACCCATGGGGTGGTGCACAATTGGCCCAGCATCGTCCGGGTTAGGGGAGGGTTTGGTTGGCCGGCAGGGATGTCCTTATCCCATCGTGCACTAGCGACTCCTGTGGCGGGCCAGGCGCAGTGCACTCTGACACGGTCGCCAGGTGTACAGTGTTTCCTCCGACACATTGGTGCGGCTGGCTTCTGGGTTAAGTGGGCATTGTGTCAAGAAGCAGTGCGGCTTGGTTGTGTTTCGGAGGACGGATGGCTCTCATCCTCCGCCTCTCCCAAGTCCATATGGGAGTTGCAGCAATGAGACAAGACTGGGGTAAAAAAAAGGGGTAAAATAAGAAATAAAAGGATTCCATTTATAATGTCATGTGCTACCCAAATCTGCCTCAAGATGCGCACAGAGTGAGCACGGTACCAGCCCCCTATCGCCACACAATTGAGCCCTAAGAGGTGGCACCCGAAGCAGGAGAACTCTGGTGGAGACGCCAGCTCTTTGAAGCGGTGGAACTGGTGCAATCAGAATAGGAGAGCAGATTTTACCAGGAAGGGCCAGGGATGTCAGCAAGACTGACACAGCAAAAGAAGCACATCTTGGATGTACAGTCCCTTGACTTCCCTCACTTCCCCATTCGAGTTCTCTTCGGGCCTGGAAACTCGAGCCCGATTCCGACCTAAGTCTGGTGAGCTGTGAACATTTGGATCAGTTATAGGTCTACTGTATATAGTTTACAAGGTCAGGCAAGGCACATTAGCAGGGCAGTCATAAGCTATGGTTACACCTTCCATTAATGTGGTTGTCTTCATCCGATCAAGACGATCCGATCCTTATCTGATAGAGATTTGTTGCATCTATGCATGGCAATGATATGTGTCTCTTATCTGCCCACTTCATCCATATTGTGATCAAGATTCCCTGGTCCCTCCCTGTATGCAAACTAATCCAACCTGCCCTTATGACACAATCTGTATAAATCAACACTTTTATAATCAATAGTTTTATGCTCTCATCATTAGAGTCTACTTTTGCTATCCAACTATGTAAGTCTGGGCGTAAGCCATACAAATAGATATTCGGAGAATCTCTCCCATCCCTAAAAATGTTACCACACAAACGAGCTGAGTATCTAGATGTGTGTACAAAATGCAATTATTGCACAGTATAAATAAAGATAACACGTATGAAGCCTTAATGCACACTGTAAAAACAGAAATCCTCTAGGCACACACTGTTTGAATCAACATTGTTTCTCATATCTGAAATTGCAACAGAAATAGACAAATTCACCACCCACCCACCGTTCGTTCTGGCTAGATCTAAAGGTAGGCTACAGTGTGAAAATTAGGCCTACACATTATACCTGCCACACACTGCAATCACTTGTCATGCACTGCAATCTTCTGCTGCGACTCCCTCATAGCCTGTCCCATGCATCCCCAATTAAACTGTGCTTCAGTTTAAATGCTGCTATTACAGTGCCTTCTGTAGCCTACATTGTTTTCAAAGGTTCTTTGGTTTTGCTCTGGCATTGGATGTGGGAACAGGATAACCCTTTTTCTCTCACTCGGGATGATATGTCTTCATAAATATCTTCATGCCCATTCTATATGCTCATTTTATACAGAGATGGACACGGTTTTGGAGTGTGGCATCCGACTACAGCGCCAGTAGGCTGGTTTTTAATGAAGATTATGATTTTAATTAAAATGGCCCGGAGTAATTTATTTTGAGAGGGTGGGACAACCGTGACATTGGCCAAACGTATAGGCTTTAGTTGACCGGATTCATTTACACTTTAAGGATATCTGTTCACGATGTGTACAAGAAGCAGGTGCAGTTGGTGAGTTTAAAATAATTGAACATGGCGAGATACAAAACAAGAGAAGCACCTGGACAAGAAAACAGAAACCAATACTGCCTGATGAGTTAGGCTACAGAGTTCTAGATAAGGGCGAAGTAATCAAGGTAGTGATGAAGTCCAGGTGAAGCATAAGGAGTGTGCGTAATGATGCTTGCCAGTTGTGCGTAATGATGGGTTGCCAGGACTGGTGGTTAGTAAACGGGCAATGTTGAGCACCTGAGCGGGAGAGCGTGAGTAGCCTTGACAGCCACTAGTGTCTGCAGCTGCTGTAGCTGAGAGAGTCGTAGCAGACACGCACAGTTCTTTTTTTCATACGACAGGACGGCAACCCCAAAGTCCAATTCACAGAATTTGAGGGCCAGCCGGGTATAAGACTGGGATTCGGACTGAGAATTAGAACTCTAGCTCGCAATAGTCTCCCACTTTTATTTTCTATTAGGTTACAATTCTAAACTTTGTTAAAAGGGATTGGGACCAATAACAAGGAACTCTCTAGCCCTAGTCTATGGGTGAAGTGAAAGTAGGTCAGGGTTAATGTTAGGGATAGGGTTAAAACAGAACAAATACACAATTAAAATGAGTGCCTAGCACTGTGATTGAACCCTCGATCCTCTGAGCAGTAGCGCTCCTAGTGCCATAGAGTAGCTTGCAGTTTAAGCTCTTCTTCTATCCCCATCAATAACGCCCTAGCGAGTTGCGAGCCTAGTAGATGGTAATAGAAGCTTGTACTGCCAATAGTTGACGGTATTGAAATGACATGCATGCATAAGGCATCTCCCGATGTCCTGGGGGCCTGGACAAAATGTTTAACACGGCAGTGGATCTGGTGTGACCTGGCTGGTGATACACTGCAGTTCTCCCTTTAACTTGTAGCCTAGTGGTTAGTGCGTTGGGCCAGTAACCGAAAGATTCCTAGATCAAATCCCTGAGCTCACAAGGTAAAAATCTGTTGCTCTACCCCTGAACAAGGCAGTTAACCCACTGTTCCTAGGCTGTCATTGAAAATAAGAATTTGTTCTTACCTGACTTGCCTAGTTATATAAAGGTTAAAATAAAATAAATAAAATTCTTTGGATTGAGTGGCAACAAGTGCTTGAGTGTGCAGCCAACTGTACAATGTGTTCCGTTTGTTGTTTTACTCCCTGTTGTTCTATTCTGTCCATTGTCCATTTTCTGCATGCCAAATGCCACCCTATTCCCTCTATAGCGCACCAATTAGCTAGTGCATTTACATTGGGAGTAGGGTTTCATTTGGGAGGCTTATTGTATCCATCATAGTGGATACTGGTGGTGCAGTCATGGACTGTACAGATCGCTCTTCTCACAAAATATGTGATAATCATCAAATGAGAATTGGATGAAGTTGCATTTGAAATTACAGCGGTTTTCTTTATCATGTAGTGCAACACATAATGAAATAATAAAGAAGGAGAAAAACCGAGGAATGACTACGTGGGTGAGGGAGATGGCAGAGAGAAAGTGAGCGAGGAAGGGAGGGAAAGGGAGAGAGAGAGAAAGAGAAAGTGAGAGCGAGAAGGAAAGAGAAATGGAAATAGAAACAGCGAGGGAGGGAGGGAGGGAGCAAGTGAGAGAACGAGTGTGCGAGCAGCAATTAGGTGGAGATAAAAGGCATGGCAGCAAGGGTGAGACAACCTCCAATTATTGCAATTAATCCAATTTACAAAAAAAGAATTTAGCACACAAAAAAAACGAAACAAGCAGATCCACCAATCCATTTTCCTGACAACAACAAGTGTTTGGGTGTCGTGAGTGGGCAGCGGGCAGCAGCGGGTGGCAGGGGGGGTCTCAGGGGGGTAGCATCGGGCGTGGGCCCCCTGCCAGGCAGAGCTAGAAAACAGCAAGCTGGCATTTGTGCTGGCTGAGGGGAACACGCGCCCTGTCAGCAGCCACATTAACGCTAATTCAACACAACGTATTGATATTTTTTCATGGAGGTAATGATGTTAATAGCTGGGTTTTAATGCCTGTGTGTGCATGGGGAGGCTCAGGGAATATTAATTGAGGCTGCTGGGTGGGGTGGCGGTTTGTGTGTGTGTGTGTGTGTGTGTGAGAGGGAGTGTAAGCGTGTGTCAGCACAGACTAAATTGGTCCTGAATTATTGTCTGTGTGCGTGTCGGTGTGTGTGTGTGATATTGTGCTTGTGTGCTCATATATTTCGGCATATTCAGAACATCATGTATCAACGATGGCTAGATTCAATACCATATTCCTACTAGCACTCAGAACTCCATTGTTAGATAGATGCTACCTTACTAATCCCCGAGAGGGAATTAATTTGTCACGGCAGCAACCAACCATAGAGCTTACCTTCACCACATGTGCATGATCACAAAAGACAAAAGAAACATCAGTGGCTATCACAGGTTGCTGGCACCTTAATTGGGGAGGACGGGCTCGTGTTAATGACTAGAGCGGAATAGGTGGAATGGTATCAAATACATCAAACACATGGTTTCCAGGTTGCCATTCCATTTGCGCCGTTGCAGACATTATTATGAGCCGGTCTCCCATCAGCAGCCTCCTGTGGTGCCTTTAGTCAAAAACGCGAGAAGAAAACCAACAGCTAAAAAGCTAGAGGGAGAGGGGGATAGAGGGTGAGATAGAGGAAATGTAAGAATGAAGGACAAGGTCTGTGCTGTAGTTCACAGGGGATAGAGGTGATGTACTGGCCTTGAGAGGAGCTTAGAGGGCCTAGAGACAGGTGTGTGGAAAAAGAAAAGTGAAGAGAGAGAGAGCGAGCGAGAGAGAGATGGGGAGCGAGAGTGGGACAGAGAGAGCGAGTGCGAGAGGGAGAGAGAGAGTGAGACAGAGGGAGAGAGATTGAGACAGAGAGAGAGAGAGATGGGGAGCTAGAGTGAGACAGAGAGAGAGAGAGAGAGCGAGGGAGAGAGAGAGAGAGAGTGAGACAGAGAGAGAGAGAGATGGGGAGCGAGAGAGAGAGAGAGAGAGAGAGATGGGGAGTGACAGAGAGACAGACAGAGATAGATAGAGAAATAGAAAGAGAGAGAGAGTGAGAGCTGCTAAGCACCTGGCTAACCACTTAATTAATACCTACCAGAAAATAAACAACTTTTCTTTACCCTCACCACATCATCTTCTTACATGCTGACCAAACCGCCTCCACCCGTGCGTCTGGTGCGCAATCGTATACATCCGGTTTGGTTAGCATGTTGTTCCAGGTGTAGCTCAATGACTGTTGCCGCTTGATGCAACAGAACAAGTGTTTTTGCGAATTGAAGCAGCAAATCCCACGGGTGTGGTTGACGCACTATGACAAACGCCTGAACACAGTGGAAGAGATTTTTTTAAATGCTGTCACAAATAATACTAGACAGAGAGATGGGTAGGGGGAGAGAGAGATAGAGAGAAGTGTGTGTGTGTGTGTGTGTGTGTGTGTGTGTGTGTGTGTGTGTGTGTGTGTGTGTGTGTGTGTGTGTGTGTGTGTGTGTGTGTGTGTGTGCAAATGACAGCAGAATAGGCAATGGGCTGCAAAGAGAACAGTCTTGTTGATCCCAACCCTATGAGCGTGTGTGAAAGTTGCACCCAGAAAGTATCAATCTCCCAGCTTATTGTACACACATCAGCTACATCAGCAGCACTTGAGGAAATGGGGTGACAGTGAACGTTATTACAACACCATCACATTTCATGAGCAGGATCAGAAGAGATACTGCTCAGGGCCCATATGTATTATCAGGACTCATACTATGAGACACTTTACGAATACGGCCCTGATATGCAACTTGGAATTTAATTTGAGTTGCTAAAATGTGTTGTTCAGATTACAGTTAAGATTGGGAGTGATTTGAATTGATGCACGTGTTTTCAAGGTGGCTAGAGGCTGTTGTTATTAAGTATAATCATCAAGTCTTGTAGCTAACAGTAAATACCTAGCTCTATAACATTTCTCCAGCAGGGTTAAACTTGCACTGTACTCACAGTGAATAAGAAATGACATGCTTAACTTGCTTGCTGGCATTTATCACAAAGCTAATGGGCCATGTCTGAATTATAGATGAGTGTTGATCAAGAAGAAAGGGGAAAAATAGGTTACCTATGAGGCTGATTAGCACCCAGTGTGTGTGTGTGTGTGTGTGTGTGTGAGAGAGAGAGAGAGAGAGAGAGAGAGAGTGTGTGTTAGTTTGTGTGTTAGGACAGACTAAATTAGTTCTGAATTATTGTGTGTGTGTGTGTGTGTGTGTGTGTGTGTGTGTGTGTGTGTGTGTGTGTGTGTGTGTGTGTGTGTGTGTGTGTGTGTGTGTGTGTTAGAGAGAGAGAGAGAGAGAGAGAGTGTGTGTGTTAGTTTGTGTGTTAGGACAGACTAAATTAGTTCTGAATTATTGTGTGTGTGTGTGTGTGTGTGTGTGTGTGTTTCTCAAGCGCAGTGGCATGCAATACTATGATAATATTCCAATATTCTGGCTTTGATCTGTAATTTATACGGAATGTATGAACACTGACAAAGATATTGACCTGCCTTCATCCATTTGTGCACAGGTGCATGCACAAACACAAACACCCATCACCCGGATACTAGATGGGGTGAATCAGAGTGATGTGTGTGACCTTGGCCTGATTGTTTGCTGGTTTATTTGGTTAGTTTCCAAATTATTTGTGGGTCTGTGTGATCTGTGGGAAAGCGCAGTTCAGTTTCCACCTCATTTTGTGGGCAGTGGGCACAAAGCCTGTCTTCTCTCAAGAGCCAGGTCTGTCTATGGCGGCCTCTCTCGATAGCAATGCTTTGCTCACTTAGTCTGTTCATAGTCAAGGCCTTTCCTAATTTTGTGTCAGTCAGAGTGGTCAGGTATTCTGCCACTAAATACTCTCTGTTTAGGGCCAAATAGCATTCAAATTGTGTGTGTTTTTGGTTAGTTCTTTCCAATTTGTCATAAAATAGTATTTTTATCCTGTCATAATTTGGTTGGGTCTCTTTTTGCCTCTCTGCCGCTTTCTCTCTCAGTGGTGCATTTCTCCTCACAAATCCTCATTAGCAAAAGGCAGCCAGCCGACCAGGGCAAAAGTGAAGTTCTAGCAGCAGTGATGCAGAAGAAAGGCAATAGTGGGTCAGCAATGGCCATTAAAAGCTGTAATTTTGCATCAAAGGGGGTTCGGCCCAGCAGGTAGACAGCAGCAGGGCCAGTAGCTTTAGTTAGCATCGTAGCCTATTACCATCGTAGTATATTAGCATCCACAAGACCAGCAGGTGGGCAGCTAGCAGGGTGCTAGATGTAGCTTGGCAGCATCCACAGGCCTCCCCACCGATCAGCTGCATAAACCCAGCTAACGGGTGACACAATGATGGGTTAGAGTAGAGCGGGCCACCGCTGGTAAATGTAGAGGAAGGGAGGGATGGAGGGCGCAATGGGGGAGAGAATGAGGAGAGGAGGGTCATGAAGGATAAATAGGCAGGGGGAAAGAACGGTGGGAGAGAGAATGAGGATACATCAGGACCTGGGAGGGGGGTGATGTCTTGACCCTCACACTACACCTCTGCCTGGGGTGTGAGGCTGAATGTATTAGGGCACACACACACCTTACCCCCCCCCCCCCCCCCCCCCCCACACACACACAGATGGGCTATGGCATTCACCTTCCCGATGTCCTTGGCACATAAGCCCCACAGATTCTCATCATCCTTATCCCCCTTCTCTGTAAATCTACTCTTACTCTCCTATATGGTTATTTCCTTTCAATTCAATTCAATTTCAAGGTGCTTCATTGGCATGACATAACACAAGGTTTGCCTTACAGACTTGGGGGAGCGTCTGTCTCTCTTTTTCTCTATCTCTCGTAAAACTATGTTTCTCTCTATTTACAGCTCTCTCTTTCTAGCTCTCACTCTCTCTCTCTCTCTCTCTCTCTGTCTCAGTTGTTCTTTCTCTACCACTCTACCACTCTCTCCCTCTCTCCGTTTTGCACTCCATACCTGTACCACCAGACACATACTGTAAGAGTAAACGACCCCTGAGTAATAATATTCTTTCATATTGGCAGAATAATATTGATTTAGAGCTTTTCAACACTTTCTGGGCCTGTCGTAAGACTGAGCTGGAGCATGCTAAGCATGAACGATGGATAGCTCCTAAAACTATACACAGACAGTCTATGTAAGGGTCCCTGAGAAGGACTGTTGAAACTTTGAATTTATAGACTGTCTGCTCCAGTGACAATTTTTCCCTGGGCACAGTTGCTTGCACGTGTATTCATAATCATAAAATCACTGTAATATGATGTATTTATTTTCCTATTCATCATCATTAACTGCAATAGACTCATTCCCTGTTTTTTTATCTGCAGCGTATGAACTCCACGCTATAACAGAGAGAGAGAGAGATGTCCGGGCAATGGCATGATGGTGAGTAATCACAATTGGATGAGCACAAATCAATTTTCTTCATTAAAATCAAACAGGAGAGAGACACTCAATTACATGATTACCACATGGAACTACAATAACAGCTAATGAGAAAAAGGAGCAAAGCAGCTGGTAGACGAGATGAGAGGTGGACACAGTTGAAGTTGGACGTTTACATACACTTAGGTTGGAGTCATTAAAACTCGTTTTTCAACCACTCCACAAATGTCTTGCTAATTAACAAACTACATGACACAAGTGATTATTCCAACAATTGTTTACAGATTGTTTCACTTTCACAATTCCAGTGGGTTTACATACACTTAGTTGACTGTGCCTTCGAAAAGCTTGGACAATTCCAGAAAATTATGGCTTTAGAAGCTTCTGATAGGCTAATTGACATAATTTGAGTCAATTGGAGGTGTACCTGTGGATGTACTTCAAGGCCTACCTTCAAACTCAGCGCCTCTTTGCTTGACATCATGGGAAAATCAAAAGAAATCAGCCAAGACCTCAGAAAACAAATTGTAGACCTCCACAAGCCTGGTTCATCATTGGGAGCAATTTCCAAACACCACTTTATTTTAAGAATGTGAAATGATAGAATAATAGTAGAGATAATGATTTCTTTCAGCTTTTGTTTCTTTCATCACATTCCCAGTGGGTCAGAAGTTTACATACATACATTCAATTAGTATTTGGTAGCATTGCTATAACGTGCGTACTATTGCTTGTATAGATGAACGTGGTACCTTCAGGCATTTGGAAATTGCTCCTCTCTCTCTCAAATTTTTTTCTGAGGTCTTAGCTGATTCCTTTGATTTTCCCTATGATATCAAGCAAAGAGGCACTGAGTTAGAAGGTAGGCCTTGAAATACATCCACAGATACACCTTCAATTGACTCAAATTATTTCAATTAGCTTCTAAAGCCATGCCATCATTTTCTGGAATTTTCCAAGCTGTTTAAAGGCACAGTCAACTTAGTGTATGTAAACTTCTGACCCACTGGAATTGTGATACAGTGAGTGAAATAATCTGTCTGCAAACAATTGTTGGGAAAATTACTTGTGTCATGCACAAAGTGAATGTCCTAACAGCCAAAAACTATAGTTTGTTTACAAGAAATTTGTGGAGTGATTCAAAAATGTGTTTTAATGACTCCAACCTAAGTGTTTTAATGACTCCAACCTAAGTGTTTTAATGACTCCAACCTAAGTGTTTTAATGACTCCAACCTAAGTGTTTTAATGACTCCAACCTAAGTGTTTTAATGGCTCCAACCTAAGTGTTTTAATGACTCCAACCTAAGTGTGGTTTCCATGTGTTTGATACCATTCAATTCACTCCATTCCATTTATGCGCTTTATCGTTACTTGTAAGTAAAAAATAGTCAGTTAGTGGTTTTACTATTTGATGGTTTTGTGAAGTTGTTGTGACAGTTTGGTGCATGTGCGGCAAGCCGCATTGCTTATCTAGAGGGGAAAAAAGGGAGGAATTCACTGACTTTTTGGTTTCCATTTTGTATGTATTTTGTAGCTCCTGTCACTTTTATTTAATATCTCTATGGCTCAATTTCATCATGCACAGTGCATTCGGGAAAGTATTCAGACCCCTTGACTTTTTCCACATTTTGTTACGTTACAGCCTTGTTCTAAAATGGACAAAAAAAATGTCTCTCAATCCATCTACTCATCAATCCCCATAATAGCAAAGGAAAATCAGGTTTTTAGAAAATTTTGCAAGTTTATAAAAATAATAAACCTGAAATATCACATTTATATAAGTATTCAAACCCTTTACTTAGTACTTTATTGAAGCTGGACAGTTGTTTTCAGGTCTCTCCAGAGATGTTCGATCAGGTTCAAGTCTGGGCTCTGGCTGGGCCACTCAAGGACATTCAGAGACTTGTCCCGAAGCCACTCTTGCATTGTCTTGGCTGTGCGCTTAAGGTTGTTGTCATGTTGGAAGATGAATCTTCACCCCAGTCTGGGGTCCTGAGCGTTCTGGAGCAGGTTTTCATCAAGGATCTCGCTGTACTATGCTCTGTTCATCTGTCCCTCGATCCTGACTAGTCTCCCAGTACCTGCCCGCTGAAAAACATCCCCACAGCAGGATGGTCCCACCACCATGCCTCACCTTAGGGATGGTGCCTGGTTTCCTCCAGATGCTTGGCATTCACGCCAAAGAGTTCAATCTTGGTTTCATCAGACCAGAGAATCTTGTTTCTCATGGTCTGAGAGTCCTTTAGGTGCCTTTTGGAAAACTCCAAGCAGGCTGTCATGTGCCTTTTACTGAAGAGTGGCTTCCGTCTGGCCACTCTACCATAAAGGCCTGATTGGTGGTGCTGCAAAGATGGTTGTCCTTCTGGAACGTTCTCCCATCTCCACAGAGGAACTCTGGAGCTCTGTCAGAGTGACCATCGGGTTCTTGGTCACCTCCCAGACCAAGGCCTTTCTCTCCCGATTGCTCAGTTTGGCAGGGTTGCCTGCTAATTTACCACAGGTGGACTCCTAACAAGTTGTAGAAACATCTCAAGGATGATCAATGGAAACCGGATGCACCTGAGCTCAATTTTGAGTCTCATAGCAAAGGGTCTGAATACTTATGTAAATAAGGTCTTTCTGTTTTTATAATTTTTTAACATATTCAAAAATGTCTAAACACCTGTTTTTGCTTTATTATTATGGGGTATTGTGTGTAGATTGATGAGAAAAATGAATAATTTCATCAATTTTAGAATGAGGCTGTAACGTAACAAAATCTGTAAAAAGTCAAGCGGTCTGAATACTTCCCAAATGCACTATATATGTGAGTGGCTTTTTTTGCATGAAATTATTATTTTTGATGCCAAAAGGGAAATACAAAATAAATATTTTGAAAATATGGTTAATAGATTCTGAAAGAATCAGTCCACGAACCGGTCATCTTATTTCCAGTCGCATCAATTCTCCTGTTTTACAGGATACTATTATCTGTTGACGTGGTCCTATGCCGGGACCTGCTACACGTACGATTGACAATGTTAAACTTCATCTTGAGAGGCCCTATCTGGCTAAATGGGGTGTCTGTTCAAAAGAGCTTCTGAGTAGCCATACTTACATTCTAAATAGTACGCATTTTGGTTTTGCGAAAATGTAACGTTTTATAGTATGTTCAATTTCCCAAATGTTGTGTGGTTTAAATGCCAGGATATCGTACTAATTTCGGCTTTCATCTAGAATTTGCTGCATACCCACGCTGATAATTAGATAAAAAAAACTAATGGCGGAAAACGACATTAGGTGACATTCTCAGTACGGTTGAGCCTAGTATCTTGATATTTGTTGCTTGCTGCAATCGTTTTTTATAAACAGAACATTCTAAATAGTATGTGGTACGATTAGTACACAGTATGTTGTTTTAGTAAGTTGTAGCCAAGACAGATTTCAGACTCTTCCAATCTCTGTGCTGACCTTGGGCCTTCCATTCAGCAGCCCCACTGTCTGTGACAGAGGTGACAGGGTCAGAGAGAAGGGGATACAGGGAGAAAGATGATGGTTTCTTTAGTCTACTTGGCACTGGGGTCTCACGTCTCAAACACCTACAACGTCATTGCACAAAACACTACCATTACTGTCAAGCCGCCTACGAGTACAATTTGATGCATGCATTTGATAAATCCAACGTATGCACCACACAGAACGCACTGCAATGCAGTGCTGCAAGGCAAACGCAGTGTTCCATTGGAAATGAATGAATTTCCATGTGTATCAAAACGCAATGACGCCTTAGGTGTGATTGAGGCATCAGGCACTTGCTGGTGAGAATGGACTCGAGTACTGTAGGCTATCATTAAGTTATTGGTTGGTATTTGTCATTCTACTGTCAGATCCAGGGTAATCACAGGCCACAGGGTACAGAGAGAAACGCACGAGCACACACAAACAATATATCTTATAGCAATAACTTTCCAGCAATGTCCTTGAAATTTATGGCACGCAACACCTAGTATGATATAAATCTAGCTTTGATCTAATCTTAAAGCTCAGTTCAAAGTTAACAACCTGCTATCCCCCATCAACTGCTCACCAATCAGAGCAATGGAAAGGGCTATATGAAGCTCGAAACCCCCACTAGTAAACTGTTTTACTGACCAATGCAAATCAAATCAAAGTTTATTGGTCGCTTACACAGATTTGCAGGTGTTATCCAAGTGCACCGAAATGCTTGTGTTTCTAGCTTCAATAACAGTGCAGTAATATTTAGCTAAAGGCTTGTGTTTCTAGCTCCAACAGTGCAGCTATGCCTAACAATAAAAACAAAAACAACAACACACACATAATCCCCCCAAATAATTACAACAAATTAAGAAATTAAGACCGAATATAAAAATACACTAAATGACCAAAGGTATGTGGATGAACATCTCATTCCAAAATCATGGGCAATAATATGGAGTTGGTCCCCCCTTTCCTGCTATATCAGCCTCCACTCTTCTGAGAAGGCTTTCCAGTAGATGTTGGAACATTGCTGTGGGGACTTGCTTCCATTCAGCCACGAACGCATTGGTGAGGTCGGGCACTGATGTTGGGCGATTAATTTGCCGTTCCAATTCATCCCAAAGGCGTTCGATGGGGTTGAGGTCAGGGCTCAATGCAGGCCGTTCAAGTTCTTCCACACTGACAAACCATTTCTGCATGGACCTTGCTTTGTGCACAGGGGAATTGTCATGCTGAAACAGGAAAGGGCCTTCCCCATACTGATACCACAATGTTGGAAGCACAGAATTATCGAGAATTTTAAGGGTTGTCCACCTACTTTTGTATATACTGTATAATGTATGTACACTTATAATGGTTTGTAAAGACAACATGGACAGTATATGATAGAAAAGGTGTGTAAGGCTGTAGTTGTATAGAATGAGCCATGACTAAAATACCGTATACAGTATACATATAAAGTGGGTAAAACAGTATGTAAACATTATTAAAGTGACCAGTAATCAATGACAACTGCATGTACATAAGGCTGCAGTCTCTAAGGTGCAGGGTAGAGTACCAGGTGGTAGCCGGCTAGAACAGTGACTAAGGTTCAGGGCGGGGTACAGTCTGATGGCCTAGAGATAGAAGCTGTTTCTCAGTCTCTCGGTCCCAGCTTTGATGCACCTGTATTGTCTCCGCCTTCTATATAGTAGCGTGGTGAACAGGACGTGGCCTTGATGATCTTCTTGGCCTTCCTGTGACACAGGGTGCTGTAGATGTCCTGGAGGGCAGGAAGTGTGTCACTGGTGATGCGTTGGGCTGACCGTACCACCCTCTGGAGAGCCCTGCGGTTGCGGATGGTGCAATTGCAATACCAGGCGACAATACAGCCCAACAGGATGCGCTCAAAGGTCCATATGTTCTTGAGGGTCTTAGGGGCCGAGACACATTTCTTCAGCCTCCTAAGTGGCGCTGTTGCGCTTTCTAACCATTTCTAACCAACACCACCCATGACTGCATCATTTGACTGCAGGAAAGGCTAATATGGTCATATTAATTTGATTGGTTAATCAGACATGGTATTCCTTCCTTCCTCTAATTCTGGGTACATTTGACTTTTCTTTAAGTAGTGTACAGGACAGAAATAAGTCAAGTGACATAGTCTACATATCAACAGAACACATCAGTGAGTGGAATCAAGTCTCGTCTCTCCAGGGACTTGGACGGCTTTCAGAGGCGCTGCTGCCACATCATTGGTACTTCCTACAACTTGTGCTCCTGCGCGATCACACAAGTGCTCTGCACAAATGTCTAACACGTGCACAGCAACAGTATGCTCTCACGAGTTCAAGGCAACAAGCCGCACTACCAGACACCGAAGATCAGTCTTGGCAAGAGCTCTCAAACTAGGCAAATGACATTCTACATCACTAAAGGCATTTGATAGGCTTATCTATTGATTTGTTGTGTACAACTTTTGATGATATATTTAGGCAGATTATATATTTTTTACCTGTTTTTGCATGACATCACATTTCATGTGTGTTTCTGCATATGTACCAATATCTTCAAATCAACCTAAACCTACCAAGGGCCCAACTGGACATTCAATGACAGTGTATGCACTGGGTTATAGAAGCAGCACATTTAACTTTGTTTGTAGCTAAAATGGGGATAGATGAATATGAAAAGAAGAAGAAATAGGTATGTCTGTGACTGCAACTAGTCCTTTTCTCGGTGGTTGTCCTTTAAGATGGGATCACTTCCATTTTCCTGAGGTTGAGCAGAGAGAGCGAGAGAAAGCGGCCATGGTCATGGGTTGTCTTTTCATTTTACCACGGCAATAGCATATGAACTATTCCATCTTTACTGTCTGCTGTAGAATGAATGGTCTGACATGTCTGATGTGTATGTTGTTGTTTTGTTCCCTGTATAGAAGAAGATGGCTCTGGTATTGAGCTTCAGGTCCTGGAGAAATGACCCCTTGTTCCTCACTCATTCTCCCTGAGCTGGACCAAGACGTTGATTTGTCTGTAGCTTTACTGTTTGAGTAAGAGAGGATTATAAATGTTTTACAGTGTTTTACAATGTTGATAATAGTGCCTAGGGCACTGGAAGATGTATTGATTCATGAGTATTCTCATCTTTTAGCAGAATCTTCTAGCATCTTATTACACACCTTTTTGTTTTGTTCCTGCATGCAGTAGGGGGGCAGACATCAATTAGTGTGAATGAGGTGTGAATGACACTGTCTGTTTTTCTTCGCTGTCCATTGTGAATGAAGTCAGCATTGATCATTTTTCTGGTTTTGTTTATCATAATTTTTGGG
The DNA here is from genome assembly GCF_013265735.2 of Oncorhynchus mykiss. Lineage (NCBI taxonomy): Eukaryota > Metazoa > Chordata > Actinopteri > Salmoniformes > Salmonidae > Oncorhynchus > Oncorhynchus mykiss. The sequence continues at coordinate 30,464,864 of NC_048572.1, forward strand.
GGTGTTTTGTTTATCATAATTTTCTTTTGGCCTAATCAGATTTTAAAATTAGCACAATGATTTTCTAAACATTTTATAGAATTTCTGAAACTGTTTTTAAACCTATTAATCCAAATATAATATGACTCATTGTCAGTCACAGGTGTGTTTTTTCTCTCTTTTTTACTGTCAACCTACACTTCCACAATGTATGGTAAAGCATGATCCCTATTTTATTTCTTACAACCTAGTCTGCAGCACTTCTTAGTTTATACCATGCAAAGGCCTTTAGCCTACAACCGTCCTTCGTAATTATGTCACAGACTCCTACCTCTATCACCTTTACCTGCGGCTGAGTATCTCGTCGGGTGTGGTGGCATGTGCCTGTAATCCAAGTCACCGGGAGGCTGAGGTTGGTGGATCAAGTGAGCTGAGGAGCTCTGGGCTGCAGCACACTATGTCGAACAGGTGTCCACGCTAAATTCGGTATCAATATGGTGTTCCTGGGGACCCCGGGACCACCAGGTTGTCTAAGGAGGGGTGAACCAGCCCAGGTCGGAAACGAAGCAGGTCAAATCCCCCGTGCTGTCCAGTAGTGGGATAATACCTGTGAGTAGATGCTGCAGTGCAGCCTTGGCAAAACATAGAGACCTAACCTTTTTCTTTTTTTAAAACCTATTTTTATCTGCTACACGAATTGCCGCTTCGAAATGTTTATCAGACCATGAAAAGTCTACACTGTTTTGCAGCTTTCCAATAACAGTTACCGTTATACCTTCTGCTAATCGAGAATTATACTGACTACTACTGACGAAATGTGTGAATACCGGTAACAAAATGCAGCACGGACCGTTGAGGGAGGAGTAAGTGCTAGCCGATGCTTAGCATGAAACTGAGGCCAGCTCTCCCATCACCATCGACAGACAGACAGTTCGGATAGGTTCATTTACCTGTGTGAAATGAGCCACAATAATGATTAGCGACATCAGTGGAATTAGCGATTCACCATCAAATTAAAAGTCCCTCATTGAAGGTGATGCAAACGAATACAAATGATTTCAAATTCCTTATATTAAGCAAAACAGAGAGCACTATTTTCATTTGTTTATTATTCCCTTCCAGCTAGCCAGCTGCACACTCTAACAATCAGACATATCTAACTAATCATTTGTGTTTAGTGAGTCCGCCAGATCAGACGCAGTAGAGATGACCACAGAAGTTCTCTTGATAAGTGTGTGAATTGGACCATTTTCCTGTCCAGCTTAGCCTTCAAAATGTACTGAGAACTTTTTGGTGTCAGGGAAAATGTATGGAGTAAAAAGTACAGTATTTTCTTTAGTAATGTAGTGAAGAAAAAGTAAAAGTTGCGAAAACTACAAATAGTAAATAAAGTACAGATATCCCCAAAAACGACTTAATTAGTACTTTAAAAGATTTTATTTCAGTACTTTGCACCACTGCCCATTAAGAGTTTATAGTTCATTTGTAGTGATGTTGCCTTAACCTCTCTAGGGTACGTGGGACTGTAGCGTCCTACCAGGCTAACAATTCAAAAATACTCAATTAAAATATTTAACATTCTTGAAAATACATGTGTTATACAGCAAAATAAAGCTTAACTTCTTGTTAATCTAGCCACTGAGTCAGATTTCAAAAAGGATTTACAGCAAAAGCAAACCATGCAATTATCTGAGGACAGCACCCCGCTACAAAACCATGAAAATCATATTTCAACCAGGCAGGTGTGAAACAACAGTCAGAAATAGCGATATAAAAAATGCCGTACCTTTGATGATCTTCTGTTGGCACTCCAAAAGGTCCCAGTTACATCACAAATGGTCCTTTTGTTAGATAATGTCCTTCTTTATATCCATAAAAATCCAGTTTAGCCTGTTATGGCTAGACATTCGACAACATCCAGTGAAATTGCAGAGCGCGAAATTCAAAATAAATTATTAGAAATATTTCACTTTTATAAAATTACAAGTGCAATACACCAAAATAAAGCTTAACTTCTTGTTAATCCAGCCACCATGTCAGATTTCAAAAAGGCTTTACGGCGAAAGCAAACCATGCGATTATCTGAGGACAGCACCCCACCATACAAACACATGAAAATCATATTTCTACCAAGCAGGTGCGACACAAAAGTCAGAAATAACAATATAATTCATGCCTTACCTTTGAAGATCTTCTTCTGTTGTAACTCCAATATGTCCCAGAAACATCACAAATGGTCCTTTTTATATCCCCAAAATGTCAATTTATTTGGCGCGTTTGATTCAGAAAAACACCGGTTCCAACTCTCCTAGCATGACTACAAATGATCTAATAAGTTACCTGTAAACTCTCTTCAAACATTTCAAACAACTTTCCTAATCCATCCTTAGGTATCCTAAAATGTAAATAATTGATACAATTTAAGACGGAATATACTGTGTTCAATAGCAGATAAAATCAACGTGGTACGCGTGACCTGGAGTGTGCACCAAACAAAAGAGTACACATGGCTTGACACTCATTCTGAACAGCAGTACTTCTTAATTTCTCAAAGGAAAAATATCAACCAATTTCTAAAAACTGTTGACATCTAGTGGAAGCCATAGGATCTGCAAACAGGTGCCTCATAAATCTAGTTCCCCATTGAAAACAATAGAAAACACAGTGAACTCAACAAACAAAAAATTCCTGGATGGGTTGTCCTCGTGGTTTCGCCTGCCAAATAAGTTCTGTTATATTCACATACATTATCTTAACAGTTTTAGAAACTGTAGAGTGTTTTCTATCCACATCTACCGATTATATGCATATCCTAGCTTCTGGACCTGAGTAGCAGATAGTTTACTTTGGGCACGCTTTTCATCCGGATGTGAAAATACCGCCCCCTATCCCAAAGAGGTTTTAACAACCTTTTACTACAGTGAGCTAAATCAGGGTTACACAAAATGTATCTTGATAGTCTAACCATGCGGTCTGTGTGGATGGACCATTTCAGGTTGTCAGTGATGTGCACGCCAAGGAACTTGACGTTTTGACCCTCTCCACCGTGGCTCCGTTGATGTGGATGGGGGCATGCTCTCTCTGCTGTCTGCTGTTGTCCACGATCAGCTACTTAATTTTGTTGACGTTGAGGAAGAGGTTATTTTCCTGGCATTACTCTGCCAGGGCTTTCACCTCCTCCCTCTAGGCTATCTCATCGTTGTTGGTAATCAGGTCTACCACTGCAAACTCAGCAAACTTGATGACTGAGTTGGAAACATGCTTGGCCACACAGTCATGGGTGAAAAGGGAGTACAGGAGGGGGCTGAGCGCGCACCCCTGTGGGGTCCCCGTGTTGAGGATCAGTGTGGCAGAGGTGTTGTTGCCTACCTTCACCACTTGGGGTCGACCCAGTTGCACATAGAGAGGTTTAAACCCAGGGCCCTGAGCATAGTGATGAGCTTGGAGGGCACTATGGTGTTGGAGAATGAGCTGTAGTTGATGAACAGCATTCTTACATAGGTATTTCTCTTGTCCAGATGGGATAGGGCAGTGTGCAGTGCAATGGCGATTGTGTCGTCTATGGATCTGTTGGGGTGATATGTGAATCGTAATGGGTTATGTGAATCGTAATGGGTTATGTGAATCGTAATGGGTTATGTGAATCGTAATGAATCGTATGGCCCAGTACATCACTGGGGCTAAGCTGCCTGCCATTCAGGACCTCTACACCAGGCGGTGTCAGAGGAAGGCCCTAAAAAGACCTCAGTCATAGACTACTACCGCATGGCAAGCGGTACCGGAGTGCCAAGTCTAGGACAAAAAGGTTTCTCAACAGTTTTTACCTCCAAGCCCTGAACAGGTAATCAAATGGCTACCCGGACTATTTGCATTGTGTGCCCCCCAACCCCTATTTTACGCTGCTGCTGCTCTCTGTTTGTCATATATGCAGTCACTGTATCTATACATTCATGTACATGCTACCTCAAATGGCCCGACCAACCATTGCCCCCGCACATTGGCTAACCGGGCTATCTGCATTTTGTCCCGCCACCCACCACCCGCTATCCCCGCTTTTACGCTACTGCTACTCTCTGTTCATCATATATGCATAGTCACTTTAACCATACCTACATGTACATACTACTTCTACCTCAGCCTGACTAACAAGTGTCTGTATGTAGCCTCGCTACTGTTATAGCCTTGCTACTGTATATATTCTCGCTACTGTTATTTTTCACTGTCTTTTTACTCTTGTTTTTATTTCTTTACTTACCTATTGTTCACCTAATACCTTTTTTGCACCATTGGTTAGTAAGTAGGTAAGCATTTCACTGTAAGGTCTACCTACACCTGTTGAATCCGGTGCACGTGACAAATAAACTTTAATTTGATTTCTCACGTTGGCCACGGAGAATGAGAGCAAAGCGTCAAGGGCCAGCATCGGCTACTCAATGTTGTTTTCCTCGAAGCGGCGAACAAGGTGTTTAGCTCGTCCAGCAGCGAGGCATCGGTGTCCGTGATGTGGCTGGCTTTCCCTTGATAATCCATGATTGTCTGGAGTCCCTGCCACATACGTCTCGTATCTAAGCCATTGAATTGCGACTCCACTTTGTCCCTGTACTGTCATTTTGCCTCTTTGTTTGCCTTGCGCAGATTGTTGCTGGTCTGTTTGTAAACGTATATGTATCACCTTGCCATGATTTAAATGTGATGGTTTTGTGTGAATACTGCCATCTATCTATGGTGATTGGTTTGGATAAGTTCTAATAAGACCTGTACTATTTCCAAGTCTGCGTAATCAAAACAATCTTGAAGCATAGATTCCGATTGGTTAGACCAATGTTGAACAATCCTTACCATGGAAGCTTCCTGTATAAGTTTCTGCCCACAGGTGGGGAGGAGCAGAATGGAAGCGTGATCTGATTTGCCGAAGGGAGGGCAGGGGAGGGCCTTTTAGCCGTCCCGGAAGGAAGAGTAGCAATGATCCAGGGTCCGTGTTGCGTGTGTAGCACAGGAGATGTGTTGATAGAATTTTAGTAGTGTTTTGACAGATTTCCTTTATTAAAGTCCCAAGCTAAATAAATACATGTATTTTTCCAGGAGAGTTCTTTCTTCCTGTCGTCACGAAGGACAGAGAACCTCACTGGCTGAATGGATGTAAACAATACATCCGGAGAGAGCCATGATTCCAGAGTATATTACAGTCCCTGATGTCTCCCAGGAAGTAGTCACAAACCTTTATCTGGTCTCAAGGTTAGACTGATGGGCTGACAAAGGGATGTTAGTCATAACACACTGGGGGAAAAAACTGGTTAAATCAACATTGTTTCCACGATATTTCAACCTCAAAAGTTGATGTGATGGTGTTGAATCAATGTGGAAAACGTATTGGATTTGCAAAAAGTCATCAACATAAGAGCATTTTTTTTTTTACCCAACTTTTAAGCAAAAGCCAATGACATGTTGAAAGGTTTTGTTGAATTCAAGTGAGTTGACTACTCAACCAAATGTAAATCAAAACTAGACATTGAACTGACATCTGTGCCCAGTCAGGAGGCTTTTATTTCTGTGTGTATGTGTATATGTGTGTACGTGTATGTTTGTGTGTGTGTGTATGTCTGCGTGCACGTGTCTTTCCGTGCATGTATGTGCATGAGTACGTGCACACTATAGATTTATTTTAAAAATGTACTATACAGTAGATGACTACAATTATCTTGACATTATGATTGGATGGAAGTGCTTCTGCAGATTTTCTGACCAAGACTAATTTGTTAGAAAGTGTCACCCAGATCTGCACAGATGATTCAAACTCAAAGGTAAATAGTTTTTTTCTTGTCAAATTTAATCAAGATGACAAAAGAACAAAACAAAAACCTTCACTTGGATTTGGGAAATGGTTGACTTGCGAACCCAGTCAGCTTGACAGTTGTTAAAAATACCGGACTTTTACTTCAATGTTACCTAGGCTTTCAACATTCTAGACAAACCGACCTTGGAAGCACAACACTGTACAGATACACACCATGCAATTCAGTTCGACAGTTTTAATCATTTCTGAGTTTTATTTCAACGTTACCTCTGCTTTTGCCTCAACGATTCCAGATGACCCTGCTCTCAGGCTGTCACACCCTGATCTGTTTCACCTGTCTTGTGCTTGTCTCCTATTCCTCCCCATTATCCCCTGTGTATTTATACCTGCGTTTTCTGCTTGTCTGTTGCCAGTTCGTCTTTTTTTATTGTCAGGCCTTAACAGCGTGTTTCCCGTTTCTTAAGTTCTTGTTTTCTAGTCTTCCCGGTTCTGAACTTTCTGCCTGCCCCGACTCTGACCCTGAGCCTGCCTGCCATTCCCTGCCTTGGATTACGAATGTCTGCCTGCCCTCCATCTGCCCTTTATTCTAACCGAACCATCCGCCTCCTGTGTCTGCATCTTAGGGATATCCTGAGACAGACGCAACCGTATACACTTACACAGGGACAGACTGCGACCAGAAATCGGCCCACAAAACTCTAACACACTGGACCATTTCCCCCTCGAGGCCCCTGCACAACATGCAACCCTACAGAAAATGTTCAGCATAGTTATAACCCCACTCCCCTTCGAAGCCATTGAACCATCGCCACTCAACTGTATAGTTAGACCCCCACTGTGTTCCAACAAATTTGCAACCCACTAAACCTCTTAAACTAATCAACAGGGAAAGGGATATGAACTGCATCAATCAATCAATCAATCAATCAAATGTATTTATTTTTAACATAAGCCGATGTCGCAAAGTGCTGTACAGAAACCCAGCCTAAAACCCAAAACAGCAAGCAATGCAGATGTAGAAGCACGACTTAGCATGGGGCTAAGGGGACAGGAGAGTACGACCTGTAAGCGGGACTGAGGGGAATATTTAGTGTAATGATCCAATGTGTGTCTAATGAAGAGACCCGATGACTAAGGGGTCATGTTCCAGTTAATTCATTGGATCATTAATGAGTTTGTGTGTGTGTGTGTGTGTGTGTGTGTGTGTGTGTGTGTATGTGTGTGTGTGTGTGTGTGTGTGTGTGTGTGTGTGTGTGTGTGTGTGTGTACATGTGTGTGTGTGTGTGTGGGGTCTGTTTTTGCCTCAGAAGAGTCCCTTCTATCGCTCTTTGTTCTTTCCTCTCATTTCCCTCACTGCCCTCCCTCTTTCCCTCCATCGCTCTTACGCTCTTTCCATTCAGCCCTCCGTCGTTCCCTCCATCGCTCTTATGCTCTTTCCATTCAGCCCTCCGTCGTTCCCTCCATCGCTCTTACGCTCTTTCCATTCAGCCCTCCCTCGTTCCCTCCATCGCTCTTACGCTCTTTCCGTTCAGCCCTCCCTCTTGTTCTCCAGCTCCATATCTCCCTCCTTTCTCCTCTCACTCCATCTCTCCATCTCCGATACAGACACGCATTCAGAGGTAGTGTTTTTTCAATTAAAAACATGTTCGTCTGAGTGTAGGACTGTTGATCCGAACGATAATGTTACCACAAATCATAGTGTGAGCAGAATATGTTTTTCATACGTTTTTCTTTAATTTAATCTTCTTTTTAAAACAGAGATTTGTTTATTATTGAGACTGGAAAATTATTTGCATATCATATACTAATATAATAATAATTTGGTGGGTGGTTATATCGGTCTTACTTCCCACATGTAGAAGAGTGATTTATTATGCATTTGTGAATTGGAATTTTATGCATATCCCAACTCTCCCTGAGACATGGGGTCACGGCAAGGGTCTGCCACTCGTGGGAATTGGGCTATATGGATAGGGCTAAATTGAAATGATTCTTACAGAAGCACTATAAAATGCATTACCAGGTAGCAATTAACAGCGAGAACAGTTAGGAGATTATGGGAAAATGATTAGACCAAACTTGAGGACACCGGACACAAGACTGAATCATAACATTATGATTGGCAGATATGACTTTTATGACTTTAAGAAGATTCTTCAACTATAGGGTGGATTGTGAATCCATTTTAAATCTCATTCTGGGGCAGGGTGGGCATCATGTGAACGCTGACTAGCTAAATTCTAAAATGAGTTTTTACAGTGTGAGGATTTAACAAGGCGATACAGAGAAACTGATTTGCGATGTTGGTGCACGTAGAAAGGAGTCATGAGGAGCATTCAGGTGCGTGTTAAGCAGAACATTTTCTTCACAATAGACAAACATAGGTTCTGTTCAAGCTATGACGCCATGTCAAACATAGTGATCATAAACGTTGACATGGTATATGACATGAGTCTTATGATATGGAAATGTGAAGTGAACGTTTGGACTCATGGTTGTTTGGCTTGATTGTATGACATCAAAAGTGTTATTTATTATAATCCTCAACTTTTCATCTTCTCAGTCCTCTTAATTTACAGCTTTTCCTTCACTCAGACAACAAAAAATGTACGAAAGTTGCCCAATTAGCGGGAGGCAATGGGGGTAATTCCTTGTCGCGGGCTGAGCTCAAGTTCAGAACGGCTATCAGTCAAAACCCAAACACAGCTTTGTAGCGTAGACCCTGAGATCTGACATCATTTATAGCGTAGTAGTAGTAGTAGTAGTAGTAGTAGTGGTAGTAGTAGCAGTAGTAGTAGTAGTAGTAGTTGTCACGTTCTGACCTTAGTTCTTTTGTTATATCTTTGTTTTAGTATGGTCAGGGCGTGAGTTGGGTGGGTAGTCTATGTTCTTTTTTCTATGATTTGGTATTTCTGTGTTTGGCCTGGTATGGTTTTCAATCAGAGGCAGCTGTCAATCGTTGTCCCTGATTGAGAACCATACTTAGGCAGCCTGTTTTCACCCTTGAGTTGTGGGTGATTATTTTCTGTTCAGTGTTTTTTCAGCAACAGACATGACTTTTCGTTTGTCGTTTTATTTGTTTTGTTCAGTGTTCAATTACTTTATTAAATATATGAACACTTACCACGCTGCGCATTGGTCCTCCTCTTCTTCCACCTACGACGATCGTTACAGAATCACCCACCAAGAAAGGACCAAGCAACGTGGTGACGAGAGGCAGCGATACCTGGAGAACTGGACTTGGGAGGAGATATTAGACGGCAAGGGACCCTGGGCACAGTCTGGGGAATATCGCCGCCCCAAGGCAGAGCTGGAGGTAGCGAAAGCCGAGAGGCGGCATTGTAAGGAGCTAGCACGACAGCGTAACAGGGACAAGAGACAGCCCCAAAAATGTATTGGGGGTGGCACACGGGGAGTGTGGCGAAGTCAGGTAGGAGACCTGAGCCAACTCCCCGTGCTTACCGTGGAGAGAGGTGGACCGGGCAGGCACCTTGTTATGCTGTGAGGCGCACGGTGTCCCCAGTGCGCAGGCATAGCCCGGTGCGTTACATCGCAGCGCCTCGTATCAGCCAGGCTAGAGTGGGCATCGAGCCAGGTGCCATGAAGTCGGCTCAGCGCATCTGGTCTCCAGTGCGTCTCCTTGGGCCGGAGTACATGGCACCAGGCCTATGCACGGTGTCCCCGGGTTCGCCAGTACAACCCAGTGCGGTCTGTTCCACCTCGCCGCACTGGCCTGGCGACGGGGAGTATCCAGCCAGGTAGGGTTGTGCAGGTTCGGTGCTTGAGACCTCCAGTGCGCCTCCACGGTCCGGTCTATCCGGTGCCTCCTCCACACAGCAGGCCTCTGGTGGAAGCCCCACGCACCAGGCTGTCTCTCCGTCTCCTTCCTCCAGGTGTTCCCTCCTGTCCTGAGCTGCCAGAGTCTCCCTCCTGTCCTGAGCTGCCAGAGTCTCCCTCCTGTCCTGAGCTGCCAGAGTCTCCCTCCTGTCCTGAGCTGCCAGAGTCTCCCTCCTGTCCTGAGCTGCCAGAGTCTCCCTCCTGTCCTGAGCTGCCAGAGTCTCCCGTCCATTCGGGGCCCGCTGCTAGGGTCCCCAGTCCGAGGTCGGTGGCGAGGGTCTCCGCTCTAAAGGCGCCACTGAGGCGGGGAAAGAAGCGGGCAAAGACTATGGTGGAGTGGGGTCCACGTCCCACGCCAGAGCCGCCACCGCGGACAGACGCCCACCCAGACCCTCCCCTATAGGTTCAGGTTTTGGGGGGCGGGGGGGGGGGGGGGGGCGGGGGGGTACTGTCACGTTCTGACCTTAGTTATTTTGTTATGTCTTTGTTTTAGTATGGTCAGGGCGTGAGTTGGGTGGGTAGTCTATGTTCTTTTTTCTATGATTTGGTATTTCTGTTTGGCCTGGCATGGTTTTCAATCAGAGGCAGCTGTCAATCGTTGTCCCTGATTGAGAACCATTCTTAGGCAGCCTGTTTTCACCCTTGAGTTGTGGGTGATTATTTTCTGTTCAGTGTTTTTTCAGCAACATACAGGACTGTTCGTTTGTCGTTTTATTTGTTTTGTTCAGTGTTCAATTACTTTATTAAAAATATGAACACTTACCACGCTGCGCATTGGTCCTCTTCTTCCACCTACGACGATCGTTACATTAGTAGTAGTAGTAGCTTTTATTGGTTTCTCACAGACACAGACTGAATTTTACACAAATGTACAATCATAACTTAAATCATATACAATTATCCAATAGTAAAATCCTAAACTTGCAAATCACTTAATATAGTACAATGTTAAAATATGCAATATATACAAGACCACAACGATAAGGTTCGGGGTGGAGGTTTAAAAAAATACATATTTAGAGGTGTTAGGAAGGCATTTCTAAGGCCCCTGGGCTATATGGTGTCTGCGTTGATTAGTTTTAGTGTGGAATGGGAGAGTTTTGATAGCAGCCTGTTCGTGTCATGGGACTGTTCTGTTAATGGCTGTTACGTGTTGCCCATCCAGTAATCTGCTGTCTGGTTGGGGGAAGCCAGTCTTCAAACTAGGTGCTCTGCAGAGATTGAGCAAATGTCAGGCAGATCCACTCCCATCTGCTCTCCAAGGACATTATTCTGAGGGTTTCCCGGGATCTGGTGTACAACCCACCCAGAGTTTATCTGAACACGCTCCAGCTGAGTGGTCAGGGTTTGAGGGAGGCCAGGGTGCCAGGCAGGGACAGTATACTCCAGAAGTTATCTTATGTAGCCAATGGATAGTACTGTAGGTCTGCTGTGGTTACCAAGAAGTGCTTAATGCACTTGAGGAGGTCATGGTGTCAACCTGGCAGTTGCAGTAAGACCCTGCAACCGTTGATGAAATGATGGGTTTAGAGAATGTAACATGCATCAGTACACATTCATTTCCACTGGTAGCATGTTACAGTAGAGCCACTACATTCAAATTTAGGTGCTTATCAGTGCTCAAATCTGTCATTTTCAACCCACATACAGGTACCTTGCTCAAGGACACATTTCCAGACTTTTCACCTTGTCGGTTTTTGGATTCGAACAGGCGATCTTTCAGTTACCGGCCCAACACTCTAATTGCGAGGCTAATTGCTGTGCATGCTGTAGGCCTATCTTTCTTAACCTTCTCTTTGCTGCCTGTGTGATGTGTGCTCTGAAACGTGAAGCTCACACAAGCTTTTCTTTCTTTTCACAAGGTTTTCTAGCCAGCAGCATACCACCCTGAATACCACTTGCTTCTGAAGCTCAGCAGGGTTGGTCCGGGTCAGTTCCTGGATGGGAGACCAGATGCTGCTGGAAGTGGTGTTGGAGGGCCAGTAGGAGGCACTCTTTCCTCTGGTCTATAAATTGGGGACACTGCCCTGTGTAGGGTGCCGTCTTTCGGATGGGATGTTATAAAATGGGTGTCCTGACTCTCTAAGGTCATTAAAAAGATCCCATGGAACTTATTGTAAGAGTATCGGTGTTAACCCTGGTGTCCTGGCTAAATTCCCAATCTGGCCCTCAAACCATCACGGTCACCTAATAATCCCCAGTTTACAATTGGCTCATTCACCCCCCACCTCTCCCCTGTATCTATTCCCCAGGTTGTTGCTGCAAATGAGAAAGTGTTCTCAGTCAACTTACCTGGTAAAACAACGGATAAAATACAATTTATTTCTCTAAAGAAATAGACCATTTGCAAGAGGAAAGCTACACATTTTCCCGGTGTGAAAGAGTGCTAAAGGGGATTAGAAAGAGCCTCAAAGTTCACCTTTTTGTCAACCCCAGTAAAGACGCGCACACACAGACACGCACACACACACACGCACACACACACAGGAGATTGTATTAACAGTGTGTGGGGTGATACCCTGTGGGGAGGTCGCTCTGATAGAGGGGGTTACGTTCCTCCCTGAGGGCCGTGAGGAGCGATTCTCAGACACAGTAACAAATCACTACTCCAATACACCTGCCAGGATGTGATTAAACTCTCAGAGTCCCCCCCCCCCACACACCTTCCTGGAATTTGGCAGAGAGCAGGAACTGTGAGTGGAAGAGTCAAAGGCCCAAAGAAAGGTTATGACACAGTGTGAAGTCTACCCTAGGGTTTATTGGGCCACGGTAACATCAACCTCTAGAGAGACACTATTATCAGCATGAACAACCCCAGACTGTCCTTGTGCTATTTACTGTTGTCTCTAACCTTCTGTGCCCTACAGAAAATAGAATAGAAGAAGCCTACAGTACTTACAGTATTAATGTGCACCAAGGAATTATATTTCGCAGAATCATCATTGTCCATAGTATCTGTTGCCTACAGTTATGGCAAATGTCTCCATTGTGTTGGTATATACACTGAGTTTACAAAAAAATAGGAACACCTTCCTAATATTGAGTTGCACCCCCTTTTGCCCTCAGAACAGCCTCAATTCTTCGGGCATGGACTCTACAAGGTGTCAAAAGCGTTCCACAGGGATGTTGGTCCATGTTGACCCCAATGCTTGTTGGCTGGAGTCCAGTTGGCTGGATGTCCTTAGGGCGATGGACCATTCTTGAAGCACATGGGAAAATGTTGAGCATGAAAAACCCAGGAGGGTTGGAATTCTTGACTCACTCAAAATTCAAAAGGTACTCGCACATCTGAGCTGTCTTTGTTGCAGGTGCACGGTGACAATTTTAATAAGATGAGAAATAAGAAGAAACCCGCACACTGCTCTTGATAGTATCACTGCTCTTTAAAAAGCTTTATCGGCCTCAAGGCCTCGGTCTGAGTTTTCTAAATTAGCACCCTTTAGGTAGACATAGCCCCACCCACATCTGTTCCATGCATCGAATGGGGTTGGAGTCAAGGGAAAACAAATAAGTGCTACCAAAATAAACACAGAAATATTCAAATAAAGTGTGTACATAAAACCTATTAAACACGTCTGTAAAACCACAATGAGGACATAGACCTACCAAGGAAGTTTTCATAAATCATTGGGTACAGCGCAAGACAAATGTCAGAGTCATCTGAAATAGGGGGCATAATTCATATTCTCATTTACAACATAACATACAGAGGCATTTCATCATTAAGACCTTTAGGAAATAATGTCTGGAGGGTGAAAATCCATTATTTATATCACCTCCCCTGTCTGATATCTTAAGTTTCTCTATGCCACAAAATCTAAAAGGTAGAAATGTCATGTTTTAGGTCATTAAAATGTACTGCGACTGGATAATTCCTGTCCTTTCTCCCGATTGAACTTTTATGTTGACTGATTCTCTGTTTGAGAGAATGAGAGGTTTTACCTACATAACGCAGCCCACATGGACATTTAATAATGTAAATAACGTGGGTGGTGGAGCACGTAATAATGTCATTGATTTGGAACCGTTTTCCTGTATGTGGGTGGCAGAAATATTCACACTTCATCATATTGTTGCACTGTGCGCAACCTCTGCATTTATAGCTACCATTCGGAAGAGGGCGTAAAAGAGCCTGGCTGATTTTCTTTTGTGGCTGGCAGTTGGCATGGACACATTTATGGGGTAAATTGTGACCTCTCCTATAAACAATAAGTGGTGGATTCCTAAATTGAGCTGGCAAAGCTGGGTCCGATGTACTTGATACACTCACACCGGTACGCCTGGGCCTGGCACTAACTACCATCTCCCCTTCAAAGGCACTTAAATATTTTGTCTTGCTCATTCACCCTCTGAATGGCACATATACACAAACCATGTCTCAATTGTTTCAAGGTTTAAAAAACCTTCTTTAATTGAAGTGGATTTAACAAGTGACGTCAAGAATGGATCATAGCTTTCACCTGGTCAGTCTACATCATGGAAAGAGCAGGTGTCCTTAATGTTTTGTACACTCAGTGTACACTTGTGTCACACCCTGATCTGTTTCACCTGTCTTGTGCTTGTCTCCACCCCCCACCAGGTGTCTCCTATTTTTTCCCACTATCCCCTGTGTATTTATACCTGCGTTTTCTGTTTGTCTGTTGCCAGTTCGTCTTGTTTTGTCAGGTCTTACCAGCGTGTTTCCCGGGTTCGCCCGTGCTCTAGTTTTCCAGTCTTCCTGGTTCAGACCTTTCTGTTTGCCCTGACCCTGCCTGCCGTTCTGTTCCTTTTTGACTCTGCCTTGGAGTATGAACCTCTGCCTGCCCTCGACCTGCCGTTTTGCCTGCACCTTGGTTATAATAAATATTCTGAGAACCAAACCATTCGCCTCCTGTATCTGCATCTGGGTTATATTGGGCTCCCGAGTGGCGCATCAGTCTGAGACGCTGCATCTCAGAGCAAGGGGCGTCACTATAGTCCCTGGTTCAAATCCAAGCTGTATCACATCCGGCTGTGAATGGGAGTCCCATAGGGCAGTGCACAATTGGCCTAGCGTTGCTGGTGTAGGCTGTCATTGTAAATAAGAATTTGTTCTTAACTGACTTTCCTAGTCAGTCCTAAATAAATAAAATAAAAACATCCTTCGTTGTGATATTATGTGTGGTACTCAATGGGCTGAGAACACTATGGCAACTAAACACTCAATTGCAAGAAACGAATCAAAAAGCAATCAGCAGTGGCTTGCCGGTGACTGATCTAGCGTGGCTTGGCCATTCATTATGTAAATGTTACCAACCTGGTTTTAAGGCCCTAATTTCTTTACAAATTACCCCTTCAATTGGCCGTAAAAACAACAAGATTAATATTGGACAGTTGCCATGGAAACAGGTCATGTAAAATCCATTTTAGAGTGTGTGTGTGTGTGTGTGTGTGTGTGTGTGTGTGTGTGTCGAGTTCCTTGCTACAATCAACAGGTCTGTAGAGCTGAATCTGAGTTTTAGTTCCAAATGGAGCAGTAAATTAGATTTGTAAATAGTGTGACATCAGACAATATGTCATGGTTGTCTGGCAACGTCATGTTGTGTGTTTATAGTGCTAGATTGGGTATTGAAGCGGAAGTATTACACAGGGTATGATATTGCTGCTGCAGTTGATACTGCTGCTGCAGTTGGGAAGTAGGTGGTGCTGGAAATTTGCCATAACATATCATACCCTGCAAAAATGTAAATCTCCCCTGTTATTGTAATGGTGAGAGGTTAGCATGTCTTGGGGGTATGATATTTGTGCTTCTAACTTTCTCACTCATCATTATTCCCGATGAATTCAGGATTATACATAATCATGGTAGCTTCCACATTAATGTAGAAGTGTTTAGAGACATATTGTATTCTTATTAACAATAAAGTGACTCTGAAATGACACAATACATGATTCATCATTCATTTCTATTGGGGCATACAATAATCTGAAACACAACCAAAATGAGTCGTTGTATATTCAAATCCAAAGTGCTGGAGTACAGAGCCAAAAGAACAACAAATGAGTTTCTGTCCCGATCATTTTGGAGCTCACTGTAAATCTTCTTTCTAATGATGTCAACTTTATTTCTAAACTGCTAATATTGCTCAAATTACACTAATTCAAATCAAACCAAATGTTATTAGTCACATGCGCCGAATACAAGAGGTGTAGGAAGACCTTACAGTGAAATGCTTACTTACAAGCCCTAACCAACAAAAAGTATGAATAAGAATAAGAAATGAAAGAAACAAGTAATTAAAGAGCAGCAGTAAAATAACAATAGCGAGACTATATACAGGGGGTACCGGGACAGAGTCCATGTGCGGGGGCATCGGTTTGTCGAGGTAATTGAGGTAATATGTACATGTAGGTAGAGTTATTAAAGTGACTATGCATAGAGGATAACAGAGAGTAGCAGAGGTGTAAAAGAGGGGTGGGGAGGAGGGGTGGGCAATGATTAGATGTTCAGGAGTCTTATGGCTTTGGGGTAGAAGCTGTTTAGAAGCCTCTTGGACCTAGACTTGGATCTCTGGTACCGCTTGTCGTGTGGTAGCAGAGAGAACAGTCTATGACTAGGGTGGCTGGAGTCTTTGACAATTTTTAGGGCCTTCCTCTGACACCGCCTGGTATAGAGGTCCTGGATGGCAGGAAGCTTGGCCCCAGTGATGCACTAGGCTGTACCCTCTGTAGGGCCTTACAGTCGAAGGCCGAGCAGTTGCCATAGCAGGCAGTGATGCAACCAGTCAGGTAGGATGCTCTCGATGGTGCAACTGTAGAATCTTTTGAGGATCTGAGGACCCATGCCAAATATTTTCATTCTCCTGAGGGGAATAGGTTTTGTTGTGCCCTCTTCAAGACTGTCTTAGTGTGCTTGGACCATGTTAGTTTGTTGATGATGTGGACACCAAGGCACTTGAAGCTCTCAACCTGCTTCACTACAGCCTCGTCAATGAGAATGGGGGCTTGCCCGGTCCTCCTTTCCTGTAGTCCACAATCATCTCCTTTGTCTTGATCACATTGAGCGAGAGGTTACTGTCCTGGCACCACATGACCAGGTCTCTGATTTCTCCTATAGGCTGTCCCGTCATTGTCGTTGAGCAGGCCTACCACTGTTGTGTTATCATAAAACTTAATGATGATGTTGGAGTCGTGCCTGGCCATGCAGTCATGAGTGAACAGGGAGTACAGGAGGGGACTGAGCACGCATCCCTGGGGAGCTCCAGTGTTGAGGATCAGATTGGCAGATGTGTTGCTACCTACCCTCATCACCTGGGGGCGGCCCGTCAGGAAGTCCAGGATCCAGTTGCAGAGGGAGGTGTTTAGTCCCAGGGTCCTTAGCTTATTGATTAGCTTTTTCGGACACTATGGTGTTGAACACTGAGCTGTAGTCAATGAACAATATTCTCACATAGGTATTCCTTTTGTCTAGGTGGGAAAGGGCAGTGTGAAGTGCAATAGAGATGGCATCATCTGTTGGGCTTGGAGCTAATTGGAGCTAATTACACTTATTGGAGTAGGTAACATAAGCTTGGGAAAAGCCAGAAAGTGCTGCCGGCTGCTGGTAAGCTTTTTTGACTTGGACATAAAAAAAATATTTTTACTTGGCCATTCATTCCCCTGAAAATATTTCTGCTAACATATGATGTGGTCCCTGGGCAAGAAAAGGTGGAAGACCCTTGGCCTACATCAATAAAATCATAAAAAATATCAGAGCCGCAATTTGGTCAGCAATCCAGAACAGCTTGTTGTTTTGAGTCCATAGAAATATAATATTATCCATAGAAAGGCCTTGGAACCTCTAACCCTGGCAATTTCACTGGTAAGTTCATACACTTGCAATGGCTGCCAGTCCTGACTTGAATGGGCATGTGCGTTCTATGAATTCTATTTCTATGGTCAGTGAACATTAGCCATAATCGGCCTTTCGCAAATTTCTGAATACAATCGAGAAAAGCGTGATTTGGAAATGAAATGACTACTGAGAAGACTAATCTGTCTGTAGAAGCAACCAAAATGTTTCTCAAAATTCTAAATTTGAGCAAACAGCACTGTTTTTCAAAGTAGCTGATCTTGAGATAGGCTATTAGCACAAGAGCATTGGCCATCACCGGTGAGTAGCCTAGATGTAACAGTATTGCTTCCGTCCCTCTCCTCGGCCCTACCTGGGCTCAAACCAGGGACCCTCTGCACACATCAACAACAGCCACCCTCGAAGCATCGTTACCCATCACTCCACAAAAGCCACGGCCTTTGCAAAGCAAGGGAAACAACTACTTCAAGTTCTCAGAGCGAGTGACGTCACCGATTGAAACGCTATTAGCGCGCACCCCGCTAACTAGCTAGCCATTTCACACCGGTTACATAGACACATATTCATGCTATCTTTATCATTGGGTGAGTCAGTGCCACTGAAAATAAATATTTCCTCCTAATATTGTACAATCTATGTGTTTCCTCTCTTTTCATTGGCCTGTGCTGTTGGTTGCATTCACATTGAGTTTCTGTAAGGATCTGGTTGCAGCTGGTGCAGAGGAGTCAGGCGCAGGACAGCAGAGATGAGTAACACAAGGAACTTTACTCAAAATATCAAAATACATGAAGTAACACCAGGCCCACAAACATCAGACCGAACTGACAATAAACAAACACGCACAAAAACCATGGGGAAAACAAGGGGTAAATAATGAACATGTAATTGGGGAATTGAAACCAGGTATGTAAAACAAAGACAAAACAAATGGAAAATGAAAAGTGGATCGGCGATGGCTAGAAGGCCGGTGACGTCGACTGCCGAACGCCGCCCGAATAAGGAGAGGGACCGACTTCGGCAGAAGTCGTGACAGGTTCTGTTAATTGATCTCAGTTTTGTCCGAGTAGCTACTCATTTCGGTACTAAAAACGATTCAGCTAAAACGTCTCCAGTCACGTAAATTACATAGATTTGCATGAAATGCGTTTAGGAAAGGCCATTTTTTCCAGACCCTGCCCCCAAAAACGCACATATGTGCCAATCCTTCAAACACCTCTGGTCAACTATATGTCAGTCTCCAAGATGACGATCAACCACACGGAGCGGAGGAGATGGCATTTGGTTCACTAATAATTGAATGTGGGATTCCTAGAAAAAAACTATGCATAGGCCCTTAGATTAGTGCATAGGCCCATTTCTCCCAGACACTATACTACTCCAGTATGCAGGTAGGAAATAGTGGGGATGGGTTTGCACTATAAAGCGGGTCTTATTTTGTTCTGTATTTCAGACACAGATCTGCCTGTAAACTGACAATGGTGTGGAGGACATTGTTTGCTGTCAACCATTTGATAAGTTATTGCTAAAGTGTGAATAAAAAGCCCCCATAAATTGGGAGATGAAAAGGTTGGGCACCATCAGAGGTTCGATGCGTTCGGAAATGGAACTCTGTCCATGCACTGTGGTGCGTTTCATGGTGAGTAATGAAGATTGGGGATTCCTAACGTAGAAATGACCCAAAGATGAAAGATCACTTTTCCCTTCTCTCTTTCTGCTCTCTTTCATCACATCTGGGGATTATTGATTCATGAATGTAAATGATAGCAGAGGGACGTGTCCTTGAGGGTAGTCTCCTCAGAATCTTAGTCAGTTTTATCTGTATGTAGGCTAAAGTGTTATAAGGGAGGGTGGCTGT
This sequence comes from Oncorhynchus mykiss, assembly GCF_013265735.2. Lineage (NCBI taxonomy): Eukaryota > Metazoa > Chordata > Actinopteri > Salmoniformes > Salmonidae > Oncorhynchus > Oncorhynchus mykiss. Next base: position 30,484,139 of record NC_048572.1, read on the forward strand.
GAGTTGTGGAATGAACTCTTCTGAAGCATATCTATCTTATCTCTGTTTTTTCCTCTCTGGCCTTATATTGTTTTTGAGAAAAGGCGCTGTGCCTGGAATCAGGGTTCTTCAGCTGGCCCTGAAAGAGAACCCTTTTTAGGTCAAACAACAAAAATGCTTTACACCATGAAGAACCATCAAAGAAACATTTAATGCTGGGCTAGCACAAAAACCTGCACACCCAGCAGTTTTCTAATAACAGGATTAAAGAACACAAAAGCCTGAATCCTAACCATAGTTTTGGCAGTCAATGCATGATTTACGCAATCATCAAATTATGTAAGTGTGTGCAACTCAAGTTAGGATACCACTCTCCCACTCTGTTTTGTAACTACAAAGGCCCACTCTGCACGGTCGCAGTCTCAGCGGGCCTCTCCTCTTCTCCGCTGTTATCATCCAGGCAAGGACCCACCACTGGGAACACACACGAACACACACACCAGGTATTTCTTTAAGTATGTGTGTGCCCGTGTGTGTCCCTGTGTACGTGTATAAGTGTGTACCTGTGTGCATACTGTAAGTGTGTATGAGTTTATAGTATTTAAGTATTTTATTAGTATCCCCAGTTCTGCTAAAGCAGCAGCTACTTTTCCTGGAGTCCTGATAAAATGTGAAAGATGACATAATAAGGAACATTAATAGACAGGTACATCACAAGGACAAGAGTATATACATTTTAAATAAGTATACACACTTTCACACATTTATTCCTTTATAATCATGTGATTCATAGAACACACAGAAACGACAATGGAAATGCAATAACATGGAGTTGCATTGCAAATACTCTGACACTTTTTGCTAAATTCCCCTGATGTGAATGTAGCTACCTTGTTTCCCTTATTTTTATAGTTACAGACCATATCCTGGGGAAATTATAGACTTTTAACAGTGACCACCCACAATGGGTTTCATTAGGTAAAATGCAACATTCATGAACATGAAATAACCAGGCCTTGAATCTTGAGCCTTCTTACAGTATGTCACCCATAACAGGTTAACTGAGATATAGTGTAACGTGTTACAGTCTACCACCCATTAGGGGTTAGCTGAGCTATAGTGTAACTGGTTGCAGTCTAACACCCTTAAAGGGTTATCTGAGGTTTTACGCTAGGCTTTGGACCTGCTCTTATAATGAACAAGGTCCTGTTAATCAAATGGAGTTGTTACGCTCCTGCTCATATAAACTGCACCAGAATCAGATGGGAGTTTCACGTAAGGCAAATGGCTCTCGCCTTGGCTTTCACCTCAGCCACCTTGATCAGTGTTTTAAGAGATGTGAAATTAGCAACCTTGATTCATGTGTAGTTTCCCCACTCTAAAGTTTCAACTTAATGGTTTGCACCTCAACAACTTCCTACATTTCTAACTTCATTCCCCGACACCACATTCACACCCAGCAGCGTCCACCAGTCACACACAAACACACCAGTGGCGGTCAGTGCCGTTTAAGATGAGGGAGGACACATTTGTTTTAATGAGCACGGCTTTATTTCTATTACATCATATTGGATGACTGTCATTCATATCCCATTCCCCCAGTTCAATGTAACAGCAATAGATGTAGGCTGCTACATGATACTTAAAATTTCCCAATACCCATCATGAGGTTGATGCAAACTAGCCTATGAATGAAAGTTTACAAAATAGGTGCACACAGGTTGAGAGACAAATTTGACGTGACAGACAGTGACACATGGACAGACAGTAATATTCAATACCACCTTGCACACTCTTGCCTGCATTTAACCTCTAGCGTCGAGCAATCCCGTATCCGGGAGTGTAATCATAGCCTCAAGCTCATTACCATAACGCAACGTTTCCTATTCATGAAAATCGCAAATGAAATGAAATAAATATATTCAAACACAAGCTTAGCCTTTTGTTAACAACAGTGTCATCTCAGATTTTCAAAATATGCTTTTCAATCAAAGCTACACAAGCATTTGTGTAAGAGTATTGATAGCCTAGCATAGCATTAAGCCTAGCATTCATCAGGCAACATTTTCACAAAAACAAGAAAAGCATTCAAATAAAATAATTTACCTTTGAAGAACTTCGGATGTTTTCAATGACAAGACTCTTAGTTAGCAAATATTCATTTTTTCCAAAAATATTATTTGTGTAGACGAAATAGCTCCGTTTTGTTCATCATGTTTGGCTAAGAAAAACACTGGAAAATGCAGTCACTTACAACGCCAAACTTTTTTCCAAATTAGCTCCATAATATCGACAGAAACATGGAAAACGTTGTTTAGAATCAATCCTCAAGGTGTTTTTCACATATCTATTCGATAATCTATCAGTGGTGGCAGTTGCCTTCTCATCAGAAGAAAACGGAAAAATACTGCAGCTGGAGATTACCCAATAATTGCGACGGAGGACACCAAGCGACCACCTGGTAGATGTAGTCTCTTATGGTCAATCTTCCAATGATATGCCTACAAATACGTCACAATGCTGCAGACACGTTGGGGAAAACGTGGAAAACGTAAGCTGACTCCTAGCTCCTTCACAGCCATATAAGGAGTCATTGCCATGAGGCATTTTCAAAAAAGGCGGCACTTCCTGATTGGATTTTTATCTGGGTTTTTTCTGTAACATCAGTTCTGTGGCACTCACTGACAATATCTTTGCAGTTTTGGAAACGTCAGAGTGTTTTCTTTCCAAAGCTGTCAGTTATATGCATAGTCGAGCATCTTTTTGTGACAAAATATCTTGATTAAAACGGCAACGTTTTTCATCCAAAAATTAAAAGAGCGCCCCCTATATCCAAGAAGTTAACTGATATAGGGTGTAATCATTAGTCTATCAGTTGCAAACAAGAGTTAATATTGGACAAATTCAGGGATGTTTATCCCCATTTTGTTCCTGTTGCTTCCGTTTAAGAATTGTTTTTCAACAGAATCAGCGGAATGAATACACCCCTGATCACAGGTAAACACAGTTCACTTTCATAGCAGCCACGTTGTATTCCTTCTTGCATCTATGTGGTCTCCTCCTCTCACCTCTTCCCTTCGCTTGTGGACTTCAATGCACAACACATCAGCTGTATTTGACCAGGCAAAAAACCTTTCCAAGTCAAACCACTACACACAGCCTACATTGTTGTCACCATATTAGCAAAAAGTAACATCATAGTCATTATAGCTAATAGGACTAACGCATTAGTAAACCTGCTACAATCATGTAGTAACGTTACAGTGTACAGTCAGTAAGCAGTTACACCAGCGGGCCCCAGGTGGCAATAAATTTGTAAAACCAAAAGCTTACATTGACTTGGAACATTTCCAGTGTTGTGTTGGATAGTCATCGCCAGCTAGCTAACATAGCATCCCTCTGTTTGAGCATGTTGTTTCAGTAGGCTAAACTAGCTAGCTGCATTTTCTAAGTTTCTGAAACTGAAAGGGAAAAAAATTAATAAAAAATCTCAGTCTCTATTTCTCTCTTGCTTCTTCATTTTGGAAGAAATGAATTTTTTCATAATTGTTCAACTATTGTCTTTCTCTCTCTTTGAGTCATCTACTCACCACATTGTGCAGTATGCACTGCAGTGCTGGGTAGCTGTATCTTATGTTTTCACTACTAGATTCATTCTCTGATACTTTGATTGGGTGGACAACATGTCAGTTCATGCTGCAAGAGGTCTGATAGGTTGAAGGATGTCCTCTGGGAGTTGTCATAATTACTGTGTAAGGCTATGAAAGGGGGTGTGAAACATGAGCCTCCTAGTGAAGGAGTCAATATATCCAGACGAGGACGGAAGCTAGCTTTCCTCCGGCTACACCATGGTGCTACCCTACAGAGTGCTGTTGAGGCTACTGTAGATCTTCATTGCAAAATAATGTGATTTAACTTCTTCAGATTAGGGTCTATTTTTCTCAATTTCTGCCTGAATGACATGCCCAAAGTAAACTGCCTGTTGCTCAGGCTCTGAAGCCAGGATATGCATATAATTGGTACCATTGCTCTGACGTTTGGTACCATTGCTCTGACATTTGTAGAAATGTTAAAATGATGGAGGAGACTATAACACAATAGATATGGTAGGAGAAAATCCAGCCCATGCTATTCCAATGGAAGGTATAGGGAAAAATGTAATCTAGCTCCCAGTATGCAATTCCTATGGCTTCCACTGGGTGTCAGTAGTCTTTGTTCAAGGTTTCAGGCTTGTTTCTTCGAAAACGATGAAGAATAATGAGTTTTGATACAGGGACACAGACTTGCTAAAATCATTTTCCTATTGAGCATACTTCTTTCCGTATTAAATATTTTAAATATAAATATTACATTTTAGGGTATCTGAGGATTAAATAGAAACGTATTTTGACTTGTTTTAACAAAGTTTAGCAGTAGCTTTTTGCATACCTTTCTCTGCATGTTGAACGAGTGGATTACTCAAATCGATGGCGCCAACTAAACTGACTTTATGGGATATAAAGAAGGATTGTATTGACACTACATGTTGTAGCTGGGACCCTTTGGATGACAAATCAGAGGAAGATTTTAACTATTTGTGAGACAATGAAATGTGATATTAGCCTTGTAAATCAGATCATAGTTTTCCATGTGTGCTTAGGGTCATTGTCCTGTTGTAATGTGAACCTTCACCCCAGTCTGAGGTCCTGAGCGCTCTGGATCAGGTTTTCATCAAGGATCTCTCTGTACTTGCTCCGTTAATCTTTCCCTTGATCCTGACTTGTGTCCCAGTCCCTGCCGCTGAAAAAACATCCCCACAGCATGATGCTGCCACCACCATGCTTTACCGTAGGGATGGTGCCAGGTTTCCTCCAGACATGACACTTGGCCTTCAGGCCAAAGAGTTCAATCTTAGTTTCATCAGACCAGATAATCTTGTTTCTCATGTTCTGAGAGTCCTTTAGGTTCCTTTCGGCAAACTCCATGTGGGCTGTCACGTGCCTTTTACTGAGGAGTGGCTTCCGCCTGGCCACTCCAGCATAAAGGCCTGATTGGTGGAGTGCTGTAGAGATGGGTGTCCTTCTGAAAGGTTCTCCCATTTCCACAGTGGAACTATGGAGCTCTGTTGGAGTTACCATCGGGTTCTTGGTCACCTCTCTTCCCCCCCGATTGCTCAATTTGTCTGGGCGGAGTCTTGGTGGTTCCAAACTTTTTCCATTTAAGAATGATGGAAGCCACTGTGTTTTCAGGGACCTCCAATGTTTCAGACATTTTTCGTACCCTTCCCCAGATCTGTGCCTCGACACAATCATGTCTCGGAGCTCTAAGGACAATTCCTTTGACCTCATGTACACATTGTTACTCTGACATGCACTGTCAACTGTGGGACCTTATATAGACACGTTTGTTCCTTTCCGAATCATGTCCAATCAACAGGTAAATCAAGTTGTATGAACATCTCAAGGATGTTCAATGGAGACAGGATGCAGCTGAACTCAATTTCGAGTCTCATGTAAAAACATTGCAATAATTTAGATTGATGATGGAAAAAAACAATTTCATACATTTTAGAATAAGGCTGTAACGTAACAAAATGTGGAAAAATTCAAGGGTCCTGAATACTTTCCCGAATGAACTGTATATGCCTTACTCTAAGCAGGCCCTGCTATTCTAATGCCAAGGGCACAACTTATCTTTAGCTTTAACCCAAACACCAGATGTACTCGGGAAGGAGATGATACAAGCTGAGGCGTTGTCTATACGTGCGTGTGTGCCACCAATCCACCTCAACCCCAGCCCCAGCCCTATCTCTCCCATCCCATCCATCAGGGTTTTTACAGCCGGCCCCTCTCCCCCCACTCCATCGTAACCACCAGGCACAGATTATAGGATCACTGTAATGTGAAATTGCCTCTAGAATTGGCAGATTCCGTTGGAATACTATCCCTGATTTATGTGCCATAAATCTGCATCATTATTCCAAGCCACTCTTAATCCACCTGCCACCTGGGAGGAGGGGAGGGACAAGTGCCGGAGACGACGTTCCGAAACAGCGGGAGACGAGAACTCCAGCGGTATTCTGGCAGTATTCCGAGGAGTGGGGGATGAGGGGATGTACAATAGAGAGAGAGAGGAAGTGAGAGAGAGAAAAAGGAGAGAGAATAGCAGATGAGGGATTGATTGCATGTTGTCCTGGGCCGCAGCTCCAGTTATGACAGTGTTTATGATGTCCCTTGATGATGTCCTAATATTTCAAGAGCCGGGGAGAGCGGACCTGTCACAGGATAGATGGAAGGCAGTGTACCTGTGTGTTTACCTGGGAGATAGTGGTGGTGGTGGTGGACTGCACTGAAGATGACAGCATCTCAGGTAGAGTTAACATCTGCCTGTAACAGCTCACTTCCAGTCTACTGGAGCTGTCTGCTCCTATTCCCATCTAACAGGCAGGAAGAGAGGGGGAAGGCTTACCATATAAGGTGAGAGAGTTTAGATAATGCCCAAGGCTTACAGGAGATGAAAAGGTTCAGTACACATGGGCTACATCCCAAATGGCACCCTATTTCCTATATAGTGCACTTTTTTTGACCTAGGGGCCTTGGTCTAAAGTAGTGCACTACATAGGGAATAGGGTGTCATGTCAGATTGAGACGGAGGGGAGGTTTGCTTAGTGGAGAGAGGTAGTGGTGATGGCCAGCTATTTAATTTGGAACTACAAATGGCACTAGTTGTCATGACAACAGTTGAGAGGGGGGTACCGGTCATAGATAGAACCCTAGACAGGCTGATGTCATAGAGCCACAGTTTTATATCTATGGTACCGGTCAGATCAAATGTAACACTACCCAGATGACCCTTGCTAGTGTCTGTAGGTCTTGAGTTAGTCCTGTGTCCCGGTAAAACCGTTATTCTCTTCCATCAATCCAACAATCCATCCTTTCGTCTAACATTGTATTTCTGTGATTACATTTAGTGTGCCCTGCCCAAAGTCCAACAATCATCCTACATTGATTGATGTATCCATACACTTTGTGATCCCAAACCACCAATAGAGAATCTACTCACTATGCCTCAGTCAGCCAGTCAATCAGTCTGTGGGATCCAACCTGCAGCTCTCAGTTGAAGTCAGCACTTCTCCTCCATCAGATCAAATGATTGAATTCCCACTTGTCAGCATAATACACTGCTCTTCTTCCACACTCAGCAGATCGTGAGAGAGAGAGATAGAGAGAGCGAGGGCACCCTAAGAGTGTCCAAACATACGAGCAACATTTGACATGCCATTGCATCATATGCTTATGATCTGTCATAGATGCGGATTATGCTGCCCTTCTCCTCCAATGAGTTTTGAGAAGGAAGCACGGAGAGAGGAGGCAAGGAATCAAGGACATATAATTGAGATTCACCCCCTGCTCCTAGCTGCCCCCCCCCCCCCTCCAATCCTTTGAGCTTTGTGCTCAGAATGTCCCCTGGGGCTCTGAGAGGGAACAGCTTTTTGATTCTTATTTTGTCTGGGTGTAAATTATTCACAGTGCATCCTCTCCATTTATCTCTGATGGCGACTGGATATTCACTGGGTGTCTATTGTGTGTGTGTGTGTGTGTGTGTGTGTGTGTGTGTGTGTGTGTGTCCAGATAGGATCTGTCTCCGCTCCATCTCAGAGGAGCCTTCGGCTGGCCCTCTCTGGAATGTTGATCATGACACTGTGGTGTGTCGGCTGAGGTCTGAAGCTAGAGCCACATCAGACATACAAAGGGTGGACTAGGACCTCTTATGGGATGGTTAGACTGACTAGGAGTTCCAGCTTGCAGTCTGGAGTCTATACCTCCTGCAGATGCCCATGAGTGAGAATTGGGGAGAAACTCTGATGGTTGCATGTAAAAGAACCATCAATGCTAGTTTACCAGAGGTTTGTCCCTCTGAAACATACTGTAGGGAAAGGGAGGAGAAGGAACATACGGAAGGGTTTAGGTTGCATCATTTTACTGCACATAGAGTACAGTTGACACATTGGAAGAACACTCCCCTTTCCAGGCCCTTGTCCAGGTGTAGACAGCCAGTCAGTCAGAGGAGGGAACCAGAGTGAGGAAGACTACCATTATGCTGCAAATGTCACTTGTCACCGTCCATCTTCATCACCTTAGTCAAAAAATCCTATAGGAGTCCAACAGGACTGGTTCCAAAACCTGATAGGATTCTTCGATTGGATTATTGTATTGGAATCCTATAGGATCTTCTAGAACAAAATCCTATAGGATATAATCCCAAAGGAGTTCAATAGGACTGGTTCTAAAATCTGATAGGATTTGTCTATTGGATTATTGTATTGGAATCCTATAGGATCTTCTAGAACAAAATCCTATAGGATATAATCCCAAAGGAGTCCAATAGGACTGGTTCCAAAACCTGATAGGATTTTTCTATTGGTCACATTGCAAATTAACTTGGAGCCTTGAATCACTCCCATAGTGAGATTGGTTTTCATTTAGTCAGTGATTTACAATGACGGCCTACCCCGGACCAATTGTGCATGGCCCTATGGGACTCCCAATCACAGCCGGATGTGATATAGCCTGGAACTGAACCAGGGACTGTAGTGGCACCTCTTGCACTGAGATGCCTTAGACCACTGCGCCACTCAGGAGCACTTTGGTGTGTTGAAGAGGTTGAGAACCTCAGGGAATCATCACTGGCGTGAGTCGGCAACAATATGGAGATTTGCTCCGGGGACATGGGAGAGAGGCTGTTCCTCCGTTTACTGGTCGTTAATCTGGATTGCAGTTTTACATAAATGTTCATTTTTCTATGTGATATTTAGTTGTGAGATTGTCCAATAAACCTATATTTATCAAACTGTTATACCCATACACGTGGTCTGAAATAACAATGAATAGAATGGTATAAATAAATTGGCTTGATAGGTTATAATAAGTAGGCAGGGCGAATTAACGGGCTGCTGCAGAGTCACTATGGGAACGATTTCTAGAGCGGTCAGTTAAATGTTGCATAAGAGGAAGAAAAGAATACTCTGTAAATGGTTAAACTAGTGAGAAATATATGTGTACACAATCGGCTTAAATTAAAATTGACATATTTGATTTTATATTGCGCTCATTTCCTGTAAGTGGACAGTATACGTTACTACATTAAACCTGCACATACTTTTTACCTCAGGTTAGTGATGTTAGTATACAAGTTTATAGTGATCACAATGACACAAAATCGATTGCTTTAAAACAGATCAATATTCTTGGTTTTGTATCGTTGATTTCGTCCTTTGGCGGTCTTAAGGACTTAGAATTCTACTTTCATTTTCAAACTTAAATGGAAAGGAACATTTCGGGGTGCTCGCTGTATAAAAGTCGCTGACCTCACACCTATACATGCAAACTATCAATCAAGTAACAGCCAACCCTTGTCACTTTTGATATCCTATGGCGTGTCGTGACTCGTTGAAGTCAAATAACAAAGCAACTGATTTGTTTCCTTCCCCTTTACGGCAGACTCCCTAAACTTCCATCCAACGTTTTAGAATTTAGATGACTGCCTTCAGCAAATTATTCTCAGAGTCAGTTTGGCTTTTCAGTGTTAGTTTAAACAGTGTATACACCCCAAACGTTTGCCCCTGCTCTATTGATTTTAAATTGATATCGATATGAGTGATTAACAAAAGTGTTGCGTTTACCTTTCAGTATTGGCAACCCACTTGAAACAAAATGCATTAATCCAAAATGTGGCTGGCTGTCTTCTACAAGTTGTCCTTCAGGTTACTGGCCCAACGCTCTAACCACTAGGCTACCTGTCACATGACTATTGTGATAGAATAATGCTATATCATCCACGTCTGGTAAGTATCAGAAACTTGTTCTCAGGATAACTCTGAGCTATCTGTATGGATGTATTATCTCTGTGGTTACTTTTATTTGTACAGGGTGAACTTTGAATAATTATATCATGCAAATACTTTTTTATAGTCTTCTCAGGAATTCTGTCTTATTTACTTTGGTCTCATCCCCCACACAAGCCTTTAAATAATGACACCCAACCCTGTGGAGATTGGGCCTAGGAGTGTTTAATTTACTGTAAACTTGGTATTGTTTGATTGGTCACTAGTGGTCACTTTTGGTTCTGGGTTGAAAGGTTACACCTTCAGATATTATAAATGGAATTAAATGCCTCCTGTATCCAGTCCATGGAGGAAGGATGTATGATCAAGTATAATTTCCTTGGCTTGTAAGCCTATTAGGCATCTCTGTAACGGTCGTCGGTGGAAGAAGGTGAGGACCAAAGCGCAGCGTGGTACTTGTTCATATTATTTATTTAAACTGAACAAGATCAAACAAAGAAACCAAAAAAACCACAACCGAAAAAGCTCCGTCAGGTGCAACCCACACTAAACAGAAAGTATAATCACCCACAACTCAAGGGTGAAAACAGGCTGCCTAAGTATGGTTCTCAATCAGGGACAACGATTGACAGCTGCCTCTGATTGAGAACCATACCAGGCCAAACACAGAAATACCAAATCATAGAAAAAGGAACATAGACTGCCCACCCAACACACGCCCTGACCATAATAAAACAAAGACATCACAAAGGAACTAAGGTCAGAACGTGACAATCTCTTTGTTCATGATTAGAATAATGCTTTGTAATGCTTGTAACTTAAGCTTTATGTCTTGTATATGAATCCATTCATTTTACATAGTACTTAAATGATACTTGTATTCTCAGGCATTTCTTCATTGCTCATTGCTGTAACTCAACTATGGTCTCTTGTATATTGCTAATTATCTTTATGGAGCCAGATAAAGATTTTAATAGGCTAATTGTCTTATGAGTCGAATGTGAGGTATTTATAATATCATATATACTGTATATACACATATCATATTTACTGGTTTTTGAGTTGCTTTCGTTTCAACAGTGCATATAACCTGATATCCCCCCAATCAATATGATTAATTTATTGCCACTTGTCAAAACAACAAGGTTTTAGGAATATAAATGGAACTTTCAACAATCATTTCCAATAGTATTGTACTTCATTAGGTAAAATCTGCTTGAATGAGTCCAAAAATGTGATGTGATCGATTGATGATCTACTAGAAATCATGAAAACGGAATTGACCTGCCTATAATAAGGCACATATACTGTATTTAGCAACAACAAACAAGAAAAAAACATTTATCATCTGCTATAAATATTATAACAATACATTGACTCAAAAACGGCATACACATGGCTACAACATAGTTAGCCAGTCAGATGAAAGGCAACATGTGGCTAACATAAAAATGAGTGCATTAAATGCTGTACAGTTATGAAAATATGACTGAAACATTGACAACTTCATCAGGAAACATAAGGAAACAAATACTGTGGTCACAGTTGTTGCATTTCGGCACAGTGAGGGATAACAATTAGAATAATAATGTTAGAAAACCAGAGGCATCATTCCAAACACGTAAAAGACACACCCTCTCCCATCAGCCCTCTCCCCCTGTATTTAGATGTTTTTACCCACATTTTCTCCCCAACCTCGTGATATCCAATTGGTAGTTACAGTCTTGTCCCATCGCTGCAACCCTCTTACGTACTCGGGAGAGTCGAAGGTTGACAGGCATGGGAAACACGACACTGCCAAGCCGCAATGCTTCTTAACACACTGCTCGCTTAACACCGGAAGACAGCAGCACCAATGTGTTGGAGGAAACCGGTCACCGAAGTCAGTGTGAATGCGCCCGGCCCACCACAAGGAGTTGCTAGAGTGCGATGGGACAAGGACATCCCAGCCGGACCATTCCCTCTCCTAACCCGGACGACGCTGGGCCAATTGTGCGCCGCCTCATGGGTCGCGTATGATGATTTGACAATTGCATGGGGCGAGGAAAGAATGAATGAATTTTAAATATACCTCCCTCGCATGGATATTTGTCACTTGTTCCTCCCATTGTTGTGTTTTCAATCATCATGGAACCACCAGTAGCTGTTGTGTGTGCTTTATATAAGCTACAGTCAATTATGATTGCATTTCATATCTTGGCTAGAACACTACGCATCCGCAGACATCGAATGCTAGCCCTCCGACGATGTCAGGTAAATCGGAAATGATGTCAGGAAAAGTTGTGTGCACTAGCTAACGTTTTCAAAAGCGAACCAAACAAAAACATCATTACTCTTACATACGAGTTTGTGCCACCATGTGCATTAGTAACACAATTTCTAACTTGACTTCTCCATATTGATGTTGGTTGTAAGTTTTGGTTGACTTTTGTTAGCGGATGTACAATCATCATGATTGGGGCGTTCAGGCCCCGGAGTGAACAGAATTGTACACTCGCAAACTCAATCACAAACAAGGGCTGAGAGGCTTACGTTGCCAACTTCCCTTGCCTGGCTAATTGTTTGGACCGACGATAAAGATGGCCGCGGGGATTCCCCCAAGGGCATGAGGCGAGGGTAAGTGGAGGAGGGTGTGTCTTTTATGTGTTCGAAATGCAGCCAGAGATTCTCTGCACAGCCACAGGTGGCAAGCTGAACTTGGGAGTTAGGTTAATTAACATTGTCAGCTTGCGCTAGCTGTGAAGTCATCACTCACTCTTAAAGGGACAGGCCTTCTTACAGGTGAATGAAACAGAATTGAATGTAGAGCTGTTTTTTCCGATCAACAAGAATGCTGTAATTAATGTTGTTGTATTTTACTGGAACTAATGACAACAAACTAAAATTGAATGGAATAAATTAAGAAAAAAGTTCTAAAAGGATTCTGATTGGGGATATATCAAAACCTATAGGATCCAATCGGATTACATTTGATTTACAATCAGAAAAAAAGTAGTCCAATAGGATTCTGATAGAGGTGATGCAAAATCCTATAGGATTGTGAGAATCATGTAGGGCCCAAATAGGATTACTTTTGAATCACAATAGGAAAAATGTAGTCCAATAGAATTCAAATTGGATTCTGATACAGGTAACACAAAATTATATTGGAAAATCACTAATCCAATAGGATTGTTTTGACTAGGGCATTAAACAATCTTACAGTACAGTCTTTACAGTACAGCATCCTCTTTCCTTTTCTGGAGCTACCATGTCACTCTGGCTACCTGCATCCAAACCTGGGTCATGTTCATTAGGGCACACCTTTGTAACGGTAAACGAAAATGAACGTTTGTCATTGGACACGTTCAGACAGTATCTCCCTGTCTCAGTTAGTTTTTCTTCCAAATTGTACCTACTGAAAACAACCTTGGTAGTGGAAGTCTTGGAAATGTATTATCCCTTCTCATAATGACCTCTGCTTGGATGGGCTTTGCTTGGGTGTTATATTAAGTCAATCTGCAAACATGGTTGATATGAATAGGCTGAATTGGATCAACCTCGCCATGGAATAGTGGAATAAGGGAATATGAATCCCTGGGGTGTCGTTGATGAATGTCGTGACAAGACATCCCAATAAATACTTCCCATAATTAGTAACTATTTTCATTATAGGCAGCCAGGACAAGAGGTTTACCGTGTGGTGCGTGTGTGTGTGAGCATATACACAGAGAGCGGAGAAAGAGCATCGATCCCACTACTTGGGTAACGACATGCACTCTGAAATAAGAGCTAACATCTCAATGCTGGTTAGGCCAAGAATAGATAACTAAAGGGGGAAACAGTTGGTAAAATGCTGCTTTCAGCAAAAGACATTCTGCAAGTTTTACTTGTTCAGCACAATGAGAGGATAACAAAAGGAGAGGTCGTCCAAAACATAAACCAAAATAGATACCTCCTGATTCTCTGATGCTCTCTCTCTCTCTGACACACACACACGCACGCACGCACGCACGCACGCACACACACACACACACACACACACACACACACACACACACACACACGTTTGAGAAACATGGATGAACACACACACTACCTCACACACACACACTACCTTGCCCCAGCCCCTCACATACACCCACATACTACCCCCTCACACACACACACACACACACACACACACTACCACCTCCACCCTCCCTCCTTCACTCCATTCCTCACACACACGCACGCTCGCGCGCACGCACACACACACATACACACGCACTACACCTACACACTCTCACAAACACTACCCTCTGCCCCACCCCCCTTTCCAGCTGCAGGCAAGAGTCAGGACAAGGCCATAATGATAGGGAGGCTGCAGCTGCAAGCAGTCATCTAGCAGCATGTCTAATCCAAGCCTCTGAGTGTACCATTTCACTTAAACATGCACAAGCACCTGCCATTAATTAGAATGCCCATTTATACACACTGCAGTCACACAAGGTGCTTCTTCAAAAGAATGAAATGCATTTATTTTTTTGGGAAGAAAAATGAATATATGTGACCTGTTCTAAGAAGCTAGGCATATGTCGCACGTCTCTACTTCACAGGAGAGGCATTAGGATCGGAACCTTTTTTTTTTTTTAATTGCCTAAAATGACATACCCAAATCTAACTGCCTGTAGCTCAGGATCTGAAACAAGGACATGCATATTCTTAATACCATTTTATTTACCTTTATACCATTTGAAAGGAAACACTTTGAAGTTTGTGGACATTTGAAATGAATGTAGGGCAATATACACATTAGATCTGGTAAAAGATAATACAAAGGAAAAAACGTGTTTCTTTTTTTCATCATCTTTTAATTGCAAGAGAAAGACCATAATGTACTGTTCCAGGTCAGGCGCAATTTCGATTTGGCCACTAGATGGCAGCAGTGTATGTGCAACATTTCAGACTGATTCAATTAAGGTTTAAATTTCTGTTCAAAATGCTGTATCAAGACTGCCCAAATGTGCCTAATTGGTTTATTAATACATTTTAAAGTTCTTAACTTTGCACTCTCCTCAGACAATAGCATGGTATTCTTTCACTGTAATAGCTACTGTAAATTGGACAGTGCAGTTAGATGAACAAGAAATTAAGCTTTCTGCCCATATAAGATATGTCAATGTCCCGGGAAATGTTCTTGTTACTTACAACCTCATGCTAATCACAGCCTACCTTACAGCCTACTACTAATCATAGCCTACCTTGGCACAACCGTCCCGCCGGGGGGACCCTGATACCGTAGTAAGAAGGTGTGAACGACACTGAACGGGTGTCAACAAAGAAGAGCTCTCCAGTAGGTGTACCAACACATTCACGAGCCATTTTCTCATAAGTGGGGTTACAAGTTCATCAACTTTCAAAGCAGAATTACTTTCCCATTGTGCCTCAACTGCAACTGAGTCTCTACATTTATCCAATGTAAAAACACTATTTCAAAGAGGCTGTAAGATACAAAAAAAGTTTTAAAAGAAAGTGAAGTTTGAGACTTGCTTAATATCAAAGACTAACAATTTTGCAAAAGTGTAAATAGCTAAGAGCGGTTTTGTTTCATCTTGGATTTCCAGAAACAAAATGAAATTGGGTGATTAGTGAATATGGTGTAGAAGATTTAAACGGGTTAATTTTGAGGAACAGTATGGATTACTATGAAACTTTTTGCGGAAAATTGACCACCTGTACAAAAAATCAGTTGAGATGTAACCGATGTACATTTTATACTCAGTATAGGAAACCTTGCCTTTAATGATGTGTTCATAACAAGTGGGAAACTGGGAAAATACTACTTGTAAACTGGGAGCAACGAGTTTTGTGCATTCACAGGCTTTAAACTAGTTGAGAACGCTTATTAGCTAATGGAAAACAAGCAATGTCTACCTCAACCTGAAAGTACAGCTATCATGCTCGTGAACAGTATGTTATAAAAACATATTAATAGATTATTTTTAATAAATAATGTTTTGTTTTATCTAACTGCCGAAAATGCAGTGTGACGTCAGAGTTCAGCATGTGGGAGAAGTCAGAGCAAGTTACCCACTAGTAATTACCAGTTGGAGAGGAATTCAAGTGGATTTATCCTAGTCATGTGATGTATTTACAAGACGTTATGAACGCAGCGTAAGGCTGCAGGACCACGTTCATTTGCCAAATGTTGGTGAACGCTGCAGATAGAAATTCTATGAATAATACCAACCTGATTCCTTGGTCTTTACATCGGAGATGCATGTTTGTTCTGCATTACGTATTTATACCTGAATGTTCCAAACGTTGGGTCCTACTGAACGCACCGCAGGTATGGGTGTGGTTGGAGGCAAGTCCTACCCAAAGGTGCCATCTTGAATTCAGTATTTAGGATATATGTTTTGTCTAAGTAAAGGTGGTACATTGACCTCAGTGGTTGAGTTTTAGGAATACATCCGGCCTAATGTGACTAAATTGACTAGAAGAGGGAGGGAGAGCAGGCCAATATAACCAACCTTGCATAAACAGGTGTAACAACCTTGCATACCATATTTGCAAATAAAATTTGGAATTTATTACCCCTTTTTCTCCTCAGTTTTGTGATATCCAATTTGTAGTTACAATCTGGTCTCATCGCTGCAACTCACGGACAAACTAGGGAGAGGCGACGGTCGAGAGCCATGCGTTCTCCAATGTGTTGGAGGAAACACCGTACACCTGTCAATCACGTCAGTGTGCACTGCACCCGGCCCACCACAAGAGTTGCTAGTGTGAGATGGGACAAGGACATCTCTACCAGCCAAACCCTCCCCTAACCCGGACGACACTGGGTCAATTGTACGCCGCCCAATGACTCTCCCGGTCACGGCCGGCAGCGACAGGGCCTGGACTCGAACCCAGAATCTCTAGTGGCACAGCTAGCACTACGATCCAGTGCCTTAGATCACTGCACAACTCAGGAGGCATATAGTTTGGATTTTGTACTAAAAGTTTCACCTGACTGGTACAGTGAGGGAAAAAAGTATTTGATCCCCTGCTGATTTTGCACGTTTGCCCACTGACAAAGAAATGATCAGTCTATCATTTTAATGGTAGGTTTATTTGAACAGTGAGAGACAGAACAACAACAAAATCCAGAAAAACGCATGTCAAAATGTTTTTTTAAATGATTTCCATTTTAATGAGGGAAATATGTATTTGACCCCTCTGCAAAACATGACTTAGTACTTGTTGGCAAACCCCTTGTCTGCAATCACAGAGGTCAGCCGTTTCTTGTAGTTGGCCACCAGGTTTGCACACATCTCAATAGGGATTTTGTCCCACTCCTCTTTGCAGATCATCTCCAAGTCCTTAAGGTTTTGAGGCTGACGTTTGGCAACTCGAACCTTCAGCTCCCTCCACAGATTTTCTATGGGATTAAGGTCTAAAACTAGGCCACTCCCGGACCTTAATGTGCTTCTTGTTGAGCCACTCCTTTGTTGCCTTGGCCGTGTGTTTTGGGTCATTGTCATGCTGGAATACCCACCCAACCCATTTTCAATGCCCTGGCTGAGAGAAGGAGGTTCTCACCCAAGATTTGACAGTACATGGCCTCGTCCATCCTCCCTTTGATGCGGTGAAGTTGTCCTGTCCCCTTAGCAGAAAAACACTCCCAAGGCATAATGTGTCTACCTCCATGTTTGACGGTGACAAAGACAAAATAAAGAAACAACGAAACGTGATGTAAATGAAGTGTTCAAAGGCAACAACTCAAAAACAAGATCCCACAAAACACAGTGGGGAAATGGCTGCCTAAATATGATCCCCAATCAGAGACAACGATAAACAGCTGCCTCTGATTGGGAACCATACCAGGCCAACATAGAACTAAACATCCTAGATAGGAACACCCCCCCCCCCCAGTCACACCCTGACCTAACCAAAATAGAGAATAAAAAGGCTCTCTATGGTTAGGGCATGACAAGGATGATCACCATGGATGGCACAGTTAGGAAGAACAAGCCTGAGCTCCCCCCGCACAGCAGCTTCTGCAGCGCTTGTGAAAGCTGTTCAGGGGGCTGAATCTTGTCCTGGTCCACCTGAGGCTGCAGCTGGGGCTGGCAAGAGGAGGAGATGCAAATTCTGACCCCCAAAGAAGGACTGTAAAACAAATACTATGTGCTGCACATGTGAGAAATGTATCTGCAAAGTCCACGCACACACACAATTCCATAATGTTCTACATGTGCTAACTATAGTTGATTGATTTATGTTCTTCACATTTTCGTTTTGTATCTATTATCCTATTTTATTCTTATTTATTGTTGTTGTTTATACATCCTGTGGGTGATGGCAATGGTTAAAAAAATGGGAGATGACTAGTATTTTGTAGATTAATTCCTCATTGTACAGTATATAAGAATATGTCACTATGTTGCCACAAAAGTTCATAACTGTTATTGTTTCCCTTCAATAAAAGGGTTTCAAAACGACTTTCTGCATATTTCTGCTACTTTCTTAGGCTATACATGTGCTATCTCTTGCAAAAAAAATATGTTTACACCTATGCAGTACTTTTAGCAATAATAATAATAATAAACCTCTACTTTAGTAATGAAAACAATTATGACAGGTGTGTTGTAATAAAAATGAGTGGTGTCCACTGATTAAATGAGGTCTTTCTGCATTGTGAAGAGGGAAAACTCAGATATTCACAAAGTTTGTGATGAATGACAGGTTGTTTCTTCATGCAAAATAGATTTGGGGTTTAAAATTCAATTAAACTGCTTAATTTTAGGGGTTTAGTGAAGGCGGGTCATTTTTTACCTTTAGGACAAGGGGAGTGTACAGAGTGTTAAGACAACAGTACACAATGGTTAAGAGGTTTTAAGCATCCTAAATATTCCAGATTCAGTTTGAAAAACAGTCAACTTGAAGGCAAAAAAGGGAAGCGTGATGTAAGACGCGAAACTGATATTCCAACTGATTAATAACTTTTGAAGCCAACGACTTCCTGTTGCGCCACAGAGTTTTGATAAAAAAGTGGGAAAAACAAATGATAATCACACACTGCTATTTATTGCTGACCAGCAGATGTAACTAATATGCGTTGTGAACAGATAATGAAGCTAAGAGTAATAACCTTTATTCGGCAGTGTGGAATATGGGAGACAAGAGGCCTAAAATCATTTTTATTAGCTAACAATAACAATGGGCCTGCAACCTAATTCAATATGGCACCTATACCTGCAGCCTTAAAGGCAAACAGCTTAAAAGACAATTATCGTAACAGTAGAGCATGTTAACATATTCTTGGCCAAGTACATGCATTATATTCAGAAAGTATTCAGACCCCTTGACATTTTCCACATTTTGTAAGGTTACAGCCTTATTCAAAAACAATTGACATTTTTTAAATGTATTACAAATAAAAGACGTAAATATTATATTCACATACAGTAAGTATTCTGACCCTTTACTCAGTACTCTGTTGTAGCACCTTTGGCTGCGATTACAGTCTCAAGTCTTCTTCGGTATGACGCTACAAGCTTGGCACACCTGTATTTCTCCCATTCTTCTCTGAAAATGCTCTCAAGCTCTGTCAGGTTAGATGAGGAGCGTCGCTGCACAGCTAATTTCAGGTCTATCCAGAGATGTTCAATCGGGTTCAAGTTTGGGCTCTGAATGGGCCACTCAAGGACATTCAGGGACATTTAGAACCACTCCTGTGTTGTCTTGGCTGTGTGCTTAGGGTCGTTGTCATGTTGGAAGGTGAATCTTCGCCCCCCAGTCTGAGGTCCTGAGCGCTGTCGAGCAGTTTTCATCAAGGATCTCTCAGTACTTTGCTCCGTTCATCTTTCCCTCGATCCTGACTAGTCTCCCAGTCCCTGCCACTGAAAAACATTTCCACATCATGATAATGCCACCACCATGGGGTGGTGGCATTACTGGTGGCAGTATTTTTTTGTGAAGAATCAACAACAAGTGGGACACAATCATGAAGTGGAACGACATTTATTGGATATTTCAAACTTTTTTAACAAATCAAAAACTGAAAAATTGGGCGTGCAAAATTATTCAGCCCCTTTACTTTCAGTGCAGCAAACTCTCTCCAGAAGTTCAGTGAGGATCTCTGAATGATCCAATGTTGACCTAAATGACTAATGATGATAAATACAATCCACCTGTGTGTAATCAAGTCTCTGTATAAATGCACCTGCACTGTGATAGTCTCAGAGGTCTGTTAAAAGCGCAGAGAGCATCATGAAGAACAAGGAACACACCAGGCAGGTCCGAGATACTGTTGTGAAGAAGTTTAAAGCCGGATTTGGATACAAAAAGATTTCCCAAGCTTTAAACATCCCAAGGAGCACTGTGCAAGCGATAATATTGAAATGGAAGGAGTATCAGACCACTGCAAATCTACCAAGACCTGGCCGTCCCTCTAAACTTTCAGCTCATACAAGGAGAAGACTGATCAGAGATGCAGCCAAGAGGCCCATGATCACTCTGGATGAACTGCAGAGATCTACAGCTGAGGTGGGAGACTCTGTCCATAGGACAAAAATCAGTCGTATATTGCACAAATCTGGCTTTTATGGAAGAGTGGCAAGAAGAAAGCCATTTCTTAAAGATATCCATGTGGAAGAAGGTGCTCTGGTCAGATGAAACCAAAATTGAACTTTTTGGCAACAATGCAAAACATTATGTTTGGCGTAAAAGCAACACAGCTGAACACACCATCCCCACTGTCAAACATGGTGGTGGCAGCATCATTGTTTGGGCCTGCTTTTCTTCAGCAGGGACAGGGAAGATGGTTAAAATTGATGGAAAGATGGATGGAGCCAAATACAGGACCATTCTGGAAGAAAACCTGATGGAGTCTGCAAAAGACCTGAGACTGGGACGGAGATTTGTCTTCCAACAAGACAATGATCCAAAACATAAAGCAAAATCTACAATGGAATGGTTCAAAAATAAACATATCCAGGTGTTAGAATGGCCAAGTCAAAGTCCAGACCTGAATCCAATCGAGAATCTGTGGAAAGAACTGAAAACTGCTGTTCACAAATGCTCTCCATCCAACCTCACTGAGCTCAAGCTGTTTTGCAAGGAGGAATGGGAAAAAATGTCAGTCTCTCGATGTGCAAAACTGATAGAGACATACCCCAAGCGACTTACAGCTGTAATCGCAGCAAAAGGTGGCGCTACAAAGTATTAACTTAAGGGGGCTGAATCATTTTGCACGCCCAATTTTTCAGTTTTTGATTTGTTAAAAAAGTTTGAAATATCCAATAAATGTCGTTCCACTTCATGATTGTGTCCCACTTGTTGTTGATTCTTCACAAAAAAATACAGTTTTATATCTTTATGTTTGAAGCCTGAAATGTGGCAAAAGGTCGCAAAGTTCAAGGGGGCCGAATACTTTCGCAAGGCACTGTAGGTAGCCTGGGTTTCCCTGTGTGTTTGTGGGGTATTGTTCCTGTCTCCGTGTTTGCACCAGATAGGGCTGTTTAGGTTTTCTCACGTTTATTATTTTTGTTAGTCTATTCATGTATAGTTTTGCTTTATTAAAGAACCATGAATAGAAACCACGCTGCATTTTGGTCCGCCTCTCCTTCACCTCAAGAAAACCGTTACAGTGTAACCTTATATAGACGGGTGTTTGCCTTTCCAAATCATGTCCAATCAACTTGGACTCCAGTCAAGTTATAGAAACATCTCAAGGAAGATCAATGGAAACAGGATGCACCTGAGCTCAATTTCAAGTCTCATAGCAAATAAATGCATGTTCATAATTTTGCAATAATTTAGATTGATGAGGGGAAAAAAATGATTGAATCAATTTTAGAATACGGCTGTAACGTAATAAAATGTGGAAAAAGTAATGGGGTCTGAATACTTTCTGAATGCACTGTATTTACATGAACACATTATTTTCATAGTTTAAATATGTCATTCCTTTTAGGGCAAACATTTCAATAAATTTTCACGATATGCTTTAATTCTTACATCTTGCTTTTCAACTCTATCGCAGTGGACAGAAACTCCAGCATTCCAATTCTTCACTAACCAGGTTTCCATCCAACCATTTTTTGTGGCGAGAAAGTGTACACGTCACAACAACAACAAAAAAGTCAGGCCTGATGCAAACGTCCAATTTAACGATAAACCTTCCAAACGTCCAATTTAACGATAAACCTTCCAAACGTCCAATTTAACGATAAACCTTCCAAACGTCAAATTTAACGATCAACCTTCCAAACGTCAAATTTAACGATCAACCTTCCAAACGTCAAATTTAACGATCAACCTTCCAAACGTCAAATTTAACGATCAACCTTCCAAACGTCAAATTTAACGATCAACCTTCCAAACGTCAAATTTAACGATCAACCTTCCAAACGTCAAATTTAACGATCAACCTTCCAAACGTCAAATTTAACGATCAACCTTCCAAACGTCAAATTTAACGATCAACCTTCCAAACGTCAAATTTAACGATAAACCTTCCAAACGTCAAATTTAACGATCAACCTTCCAAACGTCAAATTTAACGATAAACTTTCCAAACGTCAATAAAACGAAATACGTTAGAAAAGGTGGGATCTTTTTTTGTCCGTAAAATGTATTATGTGATACAGTATAATAACCATCATATCCAAGTAAACATGATGTGCGATGACTTGTTGTGTGGTCCTCCCACTACGACTCGGGAAAGCATGCAGTTTGTTAGGCTCCAGATAAAATAAGTTATGAGGAACTTCACAGGGTCTTGAAAGTGCATGGTGATGAGCTTGATCCTCCTTTCCAATAAATATCGAGGGTCTAATTCTGATAATTTGAGGATTGGGGGCTTGGCTGCCAATTGACAAACCCCCAAAAAAGATAGCTATTTTATCCATAATATCGTCATGTAGGCTATGCCCTCACTGTATCTGTGAGCTGTTGGCTAGAACAAACATACCAAGACCCTAGTGGACACATTTTCTATGTAACACAAAATTCTTATTGACAAAACCGTCAGTAGATAGATGGCTTATGCAGATTTTTGAATATTCACGTGAAAATACGGCACCAATTGGATGGAGCTACTGACACAAAATAAGAAATGCCTCCGCTGTAGTGGATGGGGGTTCAGGGGAGTGCCTGACTACCTGACTGCATGTCACTTAAAGAAAAGAAACCTAATAGTGTTTGTATATATGGAGTAATATACACTGATGAGAAACAAGAACGGCAAAAATCCTCCCTCTCTCTTCTGATTTATTCCCAGTAGAAGAAACAGCAGCAGCTGTGCTACGTCGGCCACTATCCTCCTATCTTGTCCCCTAGACAAAGGCAACACACACTGTTATGCGAGGCACAAGGCCTATAGTCTGTCAACAGATGAGGGAGACTGAGGAGAGAGAGAAAGAGAGAGACTAGAGAGAGAGAGAGAGAGAGAGAGAGAGAGAGAGAGAGAGAGAGATAGACTCATTAACCTCGTAGCAACACAGTTAATTACACAGGCACACTTCACTTGTGCTTGGTCATCAGAATCAAAGGGACAGGGGCCAGGGAGGAAGACAGAGAGGTAGAGGGGGGATATGGGATTAGAGAGCGAGAGGAGAGAAGGGGAGAAAGGTGTGTGAGCGAGAGAAGCGACACAGTGATGGAGAAAGAGAGAGAAGACCGCAGCTAGACCACAGACCTGTGTCAGAGGAGGAGAGGAGTCCCCTTTTTCTCTCCCAGAGTGCGTCTAGACACCAGACACCTTGCTGTCCCTCTAGCAGGCCACCAGCTCATCACGGTCCTATTCTCCTGTCACACAATGACATCCTAATTACAGACCAGGGACCAAACAAAAGACTTGAAAATGATCCACTCTCACTCTGACACGCCACCACCAAAGAGAAATCACAAATCGGCACGTTGGTTCGGCCATTACAGAACAACCACTTAAAAACTGCACCACATCACAATTTCACGCTCTTTCTTTTTCTTTCTAGGGAGCCTGGCAGCTAGCAATCTGTTAGGCTAAGATACTAGGGCTTTTATCAGGCTTTTATCAGAGTTCTGACTGTAGATTTGATATGTCCTGTTTCGTTTCATATGCATCTGCAATCAGACCTGGGTTCAAATAGTATTCAAAATAATTGTTTACATTTTAGGTGAGGTTGATTGAGCTTGCCTGGCGTGATGTAACTTATAGAATAGTGGCAAAATGGCAACACGCAATCAGCCAGGCAGAATGAATCCTCTTTTCATGCCTGCTGGAGGTTCACGCAGTTGCTCAGGAATTAAGATGTAATCACGACATCGTATAGACACGGTGGTGTGGTGAGGACCAGCGTGGCGGTGGAATCTCTGGAAGCCATGCTGCGATCTTAATCACTCTCCGCTATTACCACCACCCGTGGAATTCGTCATGTAGAAAGAAAACAAGACTTCAGGAGAAATTACATGTTGTTCTTTTGTGGAATGGTCGCATCGTCAAGGTTGTCATGGTGCCATGAGATTGCCTAGGCAGAGAGCTCTGTAAATATTGTACAAATTTCATTTTCAATTATGTGTTTTTAGTCGCATTTTCTTTTCTTTTTTTTATGTGTGGGTTTTGCTGCTCTGGGGTTTGATCACTTACATCTTGTGGTCATGATTCTCAGATTTTCAGATTTGGGATAAAAAGTATATATTTTTGGCTTGTAGCTAGCTTGTTGGCAGCCCTGGCCTTTTTGTTTCATCTGTCGGGAATATCTACAACAAGGACTGCATGCTTTGTCCAGAGATGGCAAAGGAGGCTCGGGGACTGTTCTTAACCAATGTCTGTCAGACTGTCTTCGTTTCCTCCTGATTGCACCATCAATACCCCCTCCACTGAAGCTACACTGCATTTCCAATCCAAACTACACTCTTAGAAAAAAAGGGTTCAAAGAAGGGTTCTTCAGCTGTCCCCATAGCAGAACCCTCTTGGGATCTAAATTGAACTCTTTTGGGATTCATGTAGAACCATCTGTGGAAATGAACCAAACGGGTTCTACCTGGAACCAAAAAGGGTACATCAAGTTGTTCTCATATGGGGACAGCCGAAGAACCCTTTAGGTTCTAGAGGGCACCTTTTTTTAAGACCTCAACTCCCGGCCTTCCCATCATCCGAAGCCAAATAGAGATATTACAACTTCCTTATATCAATTTCAATTTGTTATTTGTTCGCTTTTTATGCGCTTTGAGATTATTTTCTTTAATAATTAATGAAAAGGACTATACAAGATATCCAGTTGAAGTCGGAAGTTTACATACACTTAAGCCAAATACATTTAAACTCAGTTTTTCACAATTTTTTACATTTAATCCTAGTAAAAATTCCCTTTCCTAGGTCAGTTAGGATCACCACTTTATTTTAAGAATGTGAAATGTCAGAATTATAGTAGAGAGAATGATTTATTTCAGCTTTTATTTCTTTCATCACATTCCCAGTGGGTCAGAAGTTTACACACACTCAATTAGTATTTGGTAGCATTGCCTTTAAATTGTTTAACTTGGGTCAAACGTTTCAGGTTCACAATTGTTGGAAAGAATTACTTGTGTCATGCACAAAGTAGATGTCCTAACCGACTTACCAAAACTATAGTTTGTTAACAAGACATTTGTGGAGTGGTTGAAAAACGAGTTGTAATGACTCCAACCTAAGTGTATGTAAACTTCCAACTTCAACTGTATGTATTATTATTATTATCTAAACCCATTGTGCTACCATTGAGTGATGAATGATGAATGGCGTAGAATTAATACTTTAGAAATTATTATGCAAATCATTGTCAATGACTGTAGTACAATTTATTTATTTTAGATTTTTTTTAATCAATATATATATATATATTGTTCAATACAAACCTTCCAGCTATGTCCTGTCCTGGGCCATGTTCATAAGGGCACATTGTAGCAAACCAAAATGAGCATTTATTGTTGAACAAGTTAAATTCCAATCCGTTCCGGACCTTTTTCCTCTGTTTGGTGCCTACTGAACTCCAAGTAGCAGACAGTGTATAATATAAGTATGCAGGGAGAGTTGAGTTGTGTGCCTTCACAGCCTCCCCACTTTCTCTCCTTCCTCCCTTCCTCGTCTCTTTATCAAACTCTGACTGGGAAGACAGATGGCTTTGAATGGGGCAGCCTAATGTAAAAGTGTGTGGAGAATGGCGGAGTGGGGAAGATAAACGGCGGGCAGCCATTTCTCTCTGGCTGTGGTGGGATGCAGGGCCACTAAATCACCTGTTATCTCCTGCAGGCTGCAGCCACACACTAATGGTCATCACCACAGGAAGGTGGAACCCCGGGAGGAGGGACAGGGGGAGAAGAGAGAGGAGGGACACCTTTAAACGCCAGACACATAATACTCAGAGCTATTGGGTTAACATGGAAACTCCATGGTTTCACTGTAGTCACATTAGATGAAAATATACTGTACTCACCACAATGGCTATAAAGATATCTACAGTATATGCTGAATGTGACATCATAATTGGAACCGGAAGGACACAATATGTCCTTCATGAGCCCATAAATAACAGTGAAATCATTATCACCATCATAAAATTACAGAGCCCTCCTTCTGAATCTACATCATTATTGACTCTGTGACATCACAACGCTCTGTTTCTACAACCGCAACCACAGCTTTATAAGCATTAACTCTGTGACATCACACTGTTCTGCTTTATTTTAATTTTATTTCACCTTTATTTAACCAGGTAGGCAAGTTGAGAACAAGCTCTCATTTACAATTGCGACCTGGCCAAGATAAAGCAAAGCAGTTCGACACATTCAACAACACAAAGCTACACATGGAGTAAAACAAACATACAGTCAACAATACAGTATAAAAATAAGTCTATATACGATGTGAGCAAATGAGGTGAGATAAGGCAGGTAAAGGCAAAAAAAAGGGCCATGGTGGCAAAGAAAATACAATATAGCAAGTAAAACACTGGAATTGTAGATTTGCAGTGGAAGAATGTGCAAAGTAGAAATATAAATAATGGGGTGCAAAGGAGTAAAATAAATAAATAAATACAGTAGGGGAAGAGGTAGTTGTTTGGGCTAAATTATAGATGGGCTATG
This sequence comes from Oncorhynchus mykiss, assembly GCF_013265735.2. NCBI lineage: Eukaryota > Metazoa > Chordata > Actinopteri > Salmoniformes > Salmonidae > Oncorhynchus > Oncorhynchus mykiss. The sequence goes on from NC_048572.1 coordinate 30,510,999, forward strand.
TCCCGATTCAGTAGTCTGTGAGCTGCTCTGACAGCTGGTGCTGAAAGCTAGTGAGGGAGATAAGTGTTTCCAGTTTCAGAGATGTTTGTAATTCGTTCCAGTCATTGGCAGCAGAGAGCTGGAAGGAGAGGCGGCCAAAGGAAGAATTGGTTTTGGGGGTGACCAGAGAGATATACCTGCTGGAGCGCTTGCTACAGGTGGGTGCTGCTATGGTGACCAGTGAGCTGAGATAAGGGGGAACTTTACCTAGTAGGGTCTTGTAGATGACCTGGAGCCAGTGGGTTTGGCGACGAGTATGAAGCGAGGGCCAGCCAACGAGAGAGTACAGGTCGCAGTGGTGGGCAGTATATGGTACTTTGGTGACAAAACAGATGGCACTGTGATAGACTGCATTAAATTTATTGAGTAGGGTATTGGAGGCTATTTTGTAAATGACATCGCCAAAGTCGAGGATCGGTATAATGGTCAGTTTTATGAGGGTTTGTTTGACAGCATGAGTGAAGGATGCTTTGTTGCGAAATAGGAAGCCAATTCTAGATTTAACTTTGGATTGGAGATGTTTGATGTGAGTCTGGAAGGAGAGTTTACAGTCTAACCATACACCTAGGTATTTGTTGTTGTCCACATATTCTAGGTCAGAACCGTCCAGAGTAGTGATGCTGGACGGGCGGGCAGGTGCAGGCAGCGATCGGTTGAAGAGCATGCATTTAGTTTTACTAGCATTTAAGAGCAGTTGGAGGCCACGGAAGGAGAGTTGTATGGCATTGAAGCTCGTCTGGAGGGTTGTTAACACAGTGTCCTAAGAAGGGCCAGAATTATACAGAATGGTGTCGTCTGCGTAAAGGTGGATCAGAGACTCACCAGCAGCAAGAGCGACATCATTGATGTATACAGAGAAGAGAGTCGGCCCAAGAATTGAACCCTGTGGCACCCCCATAGAGGGCCCTCTGATTTGACACACTGAACTCTATCAGAGAAGTAGTTGCTGAACCATGACTGTAATCACCTGAATTATGTGACATCACAATGCTCAGTCTATGACTGCGAGCACATGAACTCTGTGACATCACAACAGACTGTTGCTATGACTACAAGCACATGAACTCTGTGACATCACCATGCCCTGTTTCTATGACCGCAAGCACATAAACTCTGACATCACAATTCTCGTTTTCTATGACCGCAAGTACATAAACTTTGTGACATCACAATGATATTTCTGACAGCAAGAACATAAACTCTGTGACATCACACTGCTCTGTTCCTATGACCACAACCACATACACTCTGTGACATCACAATGTGCTGTTTGTCTGACCACAAGTACAGAAACTCTGTGACAGCACAATGCTGTTTCTGACAACAAGAACATCACACTTGTCTCTACGACCGCAACTATCACTAAATCTATCAGAGCATTTTTAACAGGCGAACCAATCAAATACTTTTAAGAGCCATCAGCAGCCCAGATCTATTTTACTATTCTCTTTCTTCCTGGAACATTTGGAAAAGCCTGTTGCACATTTGTCTCTCATCTCCTTCACTGCTTCAGAGCTCAAATAAGTCATTGATTTATCTGATCTGCAAACGAGAATCACTTTGTTGTGTGTGCCAAACAAAATTCCTTTTGCTTCACTAAGTGGTGATGTACCTTACACAGGCTCAATTTGGCCAGATGCTGCGGGGGGGGGGGGGGGGGGGGGGGTTAAGGAATAACCAAAATAGGAAACATATTTTAAAGACTGGAGAAGGAGATGAAGAGGAATAAGAGCATTAAGAGACGGTAATACATTTTGGAGCTCATCTTCTGAGTGTGCAATCCGTGGACAATTAGGGTGACCCCAAACAAGCTCAGTTTCAGACAAAGAACACCGACAACACCCAATCCATTTGCCCTGGGGTCGTTCCATATGATTTCAATCACTTTCTAACTGCACCCCTTTTGATTTGAACAAAACCTTTCAGATATATTTGCCCATGTGGGAAGTGGTCAGAAAGTGCTTATACAGAAACCCAGCCTAAAATCTCAAAGAACAAGCCATGCAGATGTACATGTTGAAGCACAGTGGCTAGGAAAAACTCCCTAGAATGGCAGGAACCTAGTGAGGAACCAGGCTCTGAGGGATGGCTAGTCCTCTTCTGGCTGTGCCTGTGGAGATTATAAGAGTACAAGGCCATAAGAGTACAAGGCCATTAAATAGGGGAATAATTCAAATATAATGGGAACCAGGTGTGTACAATACAGACAAAACAAATGGAAAAAGAAATGTAGATCGGTGGAGGCTAGAAAGCCGGTGACGTCAACCGCCGAACGCCGCCCGAACAAGGAGAGGCACCAACTTCGGCGGAAGTCGTGACAATTGGGAAGGTAATCAGGGAATTGAAGCATCTTAAAGCATCTCACCAGAGGGGAGCCTCTGCAAGCCATTAAAGTATGATAAATATGGTTGCCATTTTCTAACATATGTATCACAGGAAGCCCTAAGAGAATACCTAATATTTTCAAGCTTTAGGAAAAAATTACATCGTTGAACCATTGAGAAGTAGACGGAAAACCCATCAGGCCCTGGAGCTTTGCTGCTCTACATTGACTTGATAGACTGAATAACTTCTTCAAGGCTGAGAGGAGAATCAAGGTAATCAGCAGTTTCAGTCTCAGCTGTGGGAGTCTCCAGTTCACCCCAAAATGTAGTCATATAGGCAGTATCTGATGGAAATTCAGATGTATACAGGGAGAAAGAGAAAGATTTGAAGGTGTCATTGATCCCCGTAGGATCAGAAATCAAGCTGTGAGAGGAATCTTAAACTAAGGGAATCACACGGGTAGCAGCACTGGGTTTTAATTGGTTTGTGAGCAGACGACTTGCCCTGTCGCCATGTTCCTAGCAGGTACCACGTGAATGCAATAGTAACCGTTCTGCATCTGCAGTGGACAAGAGATTGAATTCAGATTGTAAGTTCAAGCATTGCTTATACAGCTCTGGAGACAGCGTCAGGGCATATTGGTGGTCTAAGTCAAGGAGGCTTTAGAATACTCTCTTCAGAATACTCTCTTTAGAATACTTTCTTTAGAATACTCTCTTTAGAATACTCTCTTTAGAATACTCTCTTTAGAATACTCTCTTGACTAGGGATTCTGAAATCTCCAGTGATCTGTACACCCATTCTGAACCATAAAACCTGAGAAGGACTTTGACATAGCAGAGGGAGACATAGTTCTGGGGTTGGAGCGGTCTAAAGCCGGGCTAATAACACAATTCAAATCCCTGCCAAATATCAAAAGATGCGTATTCAGAGAATGGATTTTCCCCAGCAACCCATTGGCAAATTAAACATCATCAAAATTGGGAGCATATACATTGACCAATACTACAGGTGTGTGCCAAATCGTGCCAGTTATGATCAAATATCTCCCATTACTGTCTGAAATAACATTAGTAGTAGAGAAATGCATTATTTTACTAACCAAAATTGCTACCCCTCTGGCTTTGGAGTTAAAGTCTGAATGGAAAACCTGACTGAACCTGAGTGACCTTTAATGCGTAAATGGGTCTCTTGTAAAAATACCACATCTGCTTTTAGCTTTTTCAAATTGGAGAAGATCCTAGACCTCTTGACAAGATTATTAATTGTTTTAGTATTCTAAGATAAAAACTTTATAGGATTAGGCCTACCTATTCCAATATTACTATTATTAGCGTTGTTAGCCATCTAAAATACCGAAAGGAAAAAGGTGTGAAAACAGACCATGCATTTGCAAAGATAACAGAGAAAAATGATGAAAAAAGAGAATATTAAAAATATATTTAAAATTTAAAATAGGACCTCCCCTCCCCTCCCACCCACCCAAACCCAAAGTCTCCTTCCCCAGCTAATGGAGACAGTAGGTTGACGTTTTTGCAGCCTCGGGGCATATAAACAGAAAACCTTCCTATCCTAACGAGGAGAGGCTCCATAGCACGAGTAGTGAAATAGATTTGAAAAGGCATTCACAAAATGGTAAAGTATGTCAAAAGATAACCAAAACAAAGACAGAAAACCAGATAACAGTGAAACGTAATTGTCCTGACTCAGGGAGTATTCAATCAGTGCAACACGTACTATGTGTCTTAAGGAGGTCCAAATAAGTGTCCTGCGGTATGTTACCCTGTTACAAAACAAAAAAGGGGTCGAGTGTCTGTACATGTACGAATGAATGATCAATGGGGCGTAAAAAAGTGGTGAAAAGCCCTTCAGTAAGTATCTAGATTAAAAAACATCTCTGCCCCACCTCTAGGGGATGCACTCAATGTCACGGTAGTTGTGAAAACGGACGATAAACACTGTAGGCTTGGAGTTGTCGTCTCCGCCCGCCAATGCGGTGAGCTCTGTCTAGCTTCGGGGGTGATGGAACGATGGCCGGACCCAGCACCTCCGAGAAGAAGTCTGACATGAACTTAACTGAGTCCCCTCCTTCAAGTTTCTCTGGTAGACCAACAAACCGAGGATTGCAACGGCGAGAACGAGATTCCAGGTCATCAGTCTTGTCAATCAGCTTTTGGTTTTTGGTGCTCAGACGGGCGACTGTTTTCTCAAGGGCTACTAGGCGGTCACTGCAGTCACACAGGTCATGTTCAAAGCCGTCAAGTCTGCGGCCTTGTTCATCCGCAGAAGCTCGGACACCATCCAGGAAGGCGGAGAAGGGAGCCAGAGCAGCATCGATGGCCGTTTGAGCTGAGTGGCAATGGTAGCTGTCATTTCAGAGACCAGAATCGTACGGAGGTTCTGAAGATCGGTGGGGAGTGTGACCACATGAGGCTCTGTAACGGTTGGACTGGAGTCGAAGCCATTACCATTCACATTTCCCCTCGAGGTTAAAATGTTAATTACAGGTCTTCTGTTCCTCCGATCGTGTGACATTTGAATCAAAAAGGTAACTTACGAACTCATCAATCAAATCTGATATGTAAGAAAGTGGAATGCAAAGTAAAAATGTGGCAAAATTAACTCATGCGTAGGAGCCCTGTCCACGAGCTTCTTCTCCATTCACATGCTAAACCGGACGCACCTCCAACCATCTTTGCGGTACCATTTGAAAGTTGAAATGTCTACTTTATTCACGTTAGTACATTTATCAGCCAAAACATGACATACACCCTGTATTCAAGAAGAGTGTGCTGTGTCTCAAGCGATGGCAGGCAAAACACAAACAAAACAAAAATCAGAGTTGCGTTTTTAGATAATTGACGAGCTTAAAAAATATAATTTGTGTTGTGAAAAACTTTCTTTTTTATGAGTCGTAAACGGTTTGAAAACCTTGTTTTGTAAGCTTTCAAATTATATCAAATTCAACCGTTTATCTTAATGAGTAATGAAGACAAGGACGTGGGGTATGCAAAATGGTTAACTTTGAGCACCTCTATCTCCTGAATGTTTACCAAAAAGTAACTTTCTGACCACTTTTACCATGGGCAAACTTGTATGGAAGGTTTGATTCAAATCAAAATGGGTGCAGTCAGAAAGTGATTGATTCCATAGTTGTTGTGGAATTATTAGATTACTTGTTAGATATTACTGCACTGTCGGATCTAGAAGCACAAGCATTTCGCTACACTCGCATTAACATCTGCTAACCATGTGTATGTGACCAATACCATTTGATTTAATTTGATCACATTGAATGATCCCCTGTGAAAAAAACTCTCTGTGTGTTTATCTCCCAAACCCCTCAGTCATCATCTGATACCTGTGATGGTCCGGCAAGTGTAAAGCATTTTCACATCATTCCCAAGAGTTACAAATAACCAACAACCTATGAACAAGATGTTCTGAAAAAAGCCCGATAACTATTACAAATTGTAATGCAATCCTGTCATTGGCAGAATTATCGTTTTTCAGGTGCACAGGTTGCCTGAGCTTGGCCCTGCCTGCCTTTGCAACACACACAGCTCCTTTTGCCCTGATACACCCTCAGGGCACTTCTAAATTGTAACAAAACCTGTTGGCAATTTTTGCTTTGATAACATCCCAAACTCTATTTTGCCATATGCGCTTTATTCACCTTGCGGTCCGCAAATGTGAGAAGAGTTACTTTTTTCCTATTTGCTGAGTATTACAAGTAGGCTACAGCAATAAGTCTGGCATTGTTAGAAAACTCAGATTCTCCCCTTTTCAATGTAATCACACAATCATGTTACTTACCCCCCCTCCTACGATTATAATGGGGAGAAAATCTGAGCTGTGGTTTAACCTATAGACAAGGCTTTGTAGTAGCTTATGGTTAATCATGGCTATTTCTGCCACAATAGCAATGTTGCCAGCTAAGGTATAAGAGGCCTTGCTGGACAAGGCTCAATGTGCTCATGGAAGTGAGGGAATCAGACAGTGGCTCCGGCGAAGGAGCAGTAGACCATCTGTACCATCTATGATCCTGTGCACCTCGTGTTTTCTGCAAAATAAAATGGATGAACTCCGACTGGAAACCAGAGCATGCTACGAATAATGTGAGTCCTGCATCATGCCATTTACTGAGACTTGGTTACATCAAGACATCAACCGATTCTCCTATTGAAATAGAGGGGTTTACTCATGTCCGCTTGGATAGGAGTGATGCGTCAAGGAAGAGCAGAGGGGGCAGTATCTGTGTGTGCATCAACAACAAATGGTGTAAACAATATACAATCCAGACGTTCAACAGCTATGTTTGAGTCTAAGGCGGTTTTACCTACCCGGGGAATTCAGAAGCATTCTTCTACATACCCCCTAGTTCCACGGCTGCAAGGGCCACTGCCAAAGTAGCTGACTATGTCAACCAACAACCACAACGTACCCCAAAAGCCCCTATTTTTATTTTGGAAACTTTTTGTGTATCATTGCAAACTGACAATGGCACTACCTGGGTATGAACAGTCTGTTAAATGTGACACTAAAAATAACAGAATTCTTGACAAAGGGCCAACCACCTCTTTTTGTGTCTTATGTAGCAACATTTCCAATTGGGCTTTTTATATTGTAGAGACTCAGAGCAACACAATGGTATATCATACACTGCAGTTGAAGAACAATGGGAAAGTAATTCTGCTTTGAAAGTTGATAAACTTGTAATCCCAATTTTGCATGATGCTGTAGTATGAATCCACAGGTAGCTAAAGCTAACCTAGGAGGTTCAATCTTAGTTAGCTAACATTAGGCTATAACTAGCAATGCATATGGCTTTCTGAGATACAAATAATATTACTACACAGATCATACACGCATCGTTAGCTAGCGAGCCAGCAAGCTAACGTTTGCTAGCTACAGTAGTTAAAGTATGCTTTAACTTGCAATGAAAACGACTTTCTGACTGAATTAGAAATGTACTGTATAATATCTGAAAATGTAGCTAGGCTCTTCCCTATGTGCATGGATGAACGCTTCACAGCAGACTGGAACCCCTTTAACTCTGTTTTGTCTGTAGAGTGTACAGCTTGTTTGGCCCGCGTTGTGTCAAGTCACTCGGGTTCACTCTGACTGTGTGCGGAAAGTAGTCGATCACAACTTTTTCACACTTTGCCTACTAAATTAAGGGCAGCAATGTTGTTGAGAGCAGTATCAACACTTTTGCAGTTCTCTATGGCTAATGTTATATACTGTACTTTTAAAAAGCCGCAGTAGCCAGGATTATCGACACATACTGAACAGCTCACGTTATCGACAGAAGCATGATGCATGGCAGACCAGTTCGAACTCATCTCTTGGCATGTCCAGCCCATTCATTATCTCAGCCAATCAGGGCTAGCGGGAAGGTTCCTATCTTTTTCCATGGCTAAACCAACGAGGCTCATAATTTAACAGTTTAATTCTTATTTACAGATGGCGTATGCGTTTTGTTATTAAGGCACATGAAAGTTCACATGTTCCAGAAGGTATTTCTGCCCATAAAATACATTTTGATTGAAAAAAGATTACATTCAAATGCCTCTCCGGTGAAGTAGTGACTTGGGACAGAAATGTTTTGGAAATGTTAAAAATGTATGCTCAGCTAGAGCTAAACCACCTGTCTAACTCCAATCACAACACCGTCCAGCTCACTCCCACCTACAGTACAGCTCTCAAGAGCTAAAAACCCCTCGTGAAATCTTTTAATGTGTGGACTGAAGACAGCAGATAATCACTTAAGGGATGTTTTTTTTGTGTGTACAGATTGGGATATTTTTCACGAGTTAGACATGCGCAAGTCAACACAGGCTGCCACAGACTACATCCATTTTTGTGTTGACTCTGTCATACCCCAAATTACATTAAAGGCATACCCAAACAACAAACCATACATCACAGAGGAGGGAACGGACTGGGTCAAGAGGCAAGCAAGAGGCAAGAACCTCTGAAATGTGTGCAAAAGGAGCTCAACCAAAAGCTCAGGGAGACAAGGAAAGACCACAAGGAGACAAGGAAAGACCACAAGGAATCAATGAAAAAAAAAGAGTTCCTTACAGTGAATGAAAAAAACCAATGAAAGTTGATGAGAACAATAACCATTATGAACCTTGCCTAAAGAATCCTTGCGCGCACCAGATGAATTGACCAATGCCAATTAATTAAGTGTTTTCTATGAAATATTTGATGTACATGACTTCTCTGTTGAGTGTGATAATGACTGACTCCATTGTTATTGATGACATTGTTCTTAGGTCGGAAATCAACCCTGTGGCTGTCACTAGTCTTCAAGCACACCTGTATGAATAAGGCAACTCTTCTTTTCTTCGAGGGACTTACTCCTGCTTTATGCCCTGTCTTTCAGAGGTCTGTAGACTCCCATATTGTCCACATCTTTGTGGCCATAAGGCCATTAGCACTCCAGTCCCCAAAAAGCCTTGTCCAAAAGAAAATGATGACTACACACCTGTTGCTCTGACCCCCATCGCAATTAAGTGTTTTGAAAAGATCATGGTGTGTTAGATCCTTATCAAGGGAAAAGTCGTGGGACGGATGATGCAATCAACACCATAGTGCATCTCATTGTTCAGCATCTGGAAAACCCCATGGCCTATGCTGGACAGTTATTTATTGATTTCAGTTCAGCGTTTAGCACAATAAAACCACTTGTCCTACTCAGCCAGTTAAATCAGATGGTGTTAACCACTACACCATTAGATGGTACCACTTATTCCTGACTAGCCATACTCGACCGGTTAGAGTTAACAGTACCCTCAGGAATGCACTAGCAGTAATCCTGATAACTATATTGTCAAGTTTTCTGATGATACTGTCATTCTTTGTCTATTGTATAAAGATGCAGATACTACTGTGTACAAGTCAGAGATTCAAAGGTCAGAGATTTGTTAAGTGATATGATGAGCACTCTCTCATCCTTAATGTAAAGAAAATAGAGGAGATGGTGTTTGACCCCAAATCTGTCGGCGACCACATGCCTGTGGTTGTCCACAATGCCAACATAGCACAAGTTAGTTCGGATAAGTACCTGGGTGTACATATGTACAATGTGCTAAGCTGGAAGGTCCAACTAGAGTGTGTCTGCTGCAGAGTCCAACCAATGCCTCTATTTCCTATGTAGACGGTTTTTGGAATTGTACCAGATAATAATGCTTCTGTTCTACCACGTGGTCGTAGAGAGTATCTTGAGATATGGCATCACAGTATGGTTTGGCAATTCATCAGTCCAACTGACATCTCAAATTGCCCGCCTGATACAAACTGCAATGAACGTCATGGGTGTGAAGGTCATGGGTGTGAAGGTCATGGGTGTGAGGCAACATCCCTCCCTGCAGACTATTGTTTGAACAGACTGTTACCAGACAAGCGCAGAAAATTATTCCAGATCCCTCCCATGCACTTCACTCTGAATATCAGCTCCTCCCCTCAGGCAGATGCTATAGGGTCCATCCTCCCCACAGGCAGACTCTATAGGGTTCATCCTCCCCACAGGCAGACTCTATAGGGTCCATCCTCCCCACAGGCCGACTCTATAGGGTCCATCCTCCCCACAGGCAGACTCTATAGGGTCCATCCTCCCCACAGGCAGACTCTATAGGGTCCATCCTCCCCACAGGCAGACTCTATAGGGTCCACCCTCCCCACAGGCAGACTCTATAGGGTTCATCCTCCCCACAGGCAGACTCTATAGGGTCCATCCTCCCCACAGGCCGACTCTATAGGGTCCATCCTCCCCGCAGGCAGACTCTATAGGGTCCATCCTCCCCACAGGCAGACTCTATAGGGTCCATCCTCCCCACAGGCTGACTCTATAGGGTCCATCCTCCCCACAGGCAGACTCTATAGGGTCCATCCTCCCCACAGGCTGACTCTATAGGGTCCATCCTCCCCACAGGCAGACTCTATAGGGTCCTTAAGTGTAAACTGAACAGGTGTAAGCACTCCTTCATTCCCATGTCCATCAAATACCTAAACAGAAATAAGTAAAGCTCAGCTGTGTTAGAACGCCACTGACAGAATAAGGGAATGTGCAAAGTATTATGTACAGTTGAAGTCAGAAGTTAACATACACTTAGGTTGGAGTCATTAAAACTCGTTTTTCAACCACTCCACAAATTTCTTGTTAACAAACTATAGTTTTGGCAAGTCTGTTAGGACATCTACTTTGTACAAGTCATTTTTACAACAATTGTTTATACACAGATTATTTCACTTATAATTGACTTTATCACAATTCCAGTGGGTCAGAATTTTACATACACCAAGTTGACTGTGCCTTTAAACTGCTTGGAAAATTCCAGAAAATGAGTCAATTGGAGGTGTACCTGTGGATGTATTTCAAGGCCTACTTTCAAACTCAGTGCCTCTTTGCTTGACATCAAAAGAAATCTGCCAAGTCCTCAGAAAAAAATTGTAGACCTCCACAAGTCTGGTTCATCCTTGGGGGCAATTTCTAAATGCCTGAAGGTACCACGTTCAACTGTACAAACAACAGTAAGCACGTATAAACACCATGGGACCACACAGACGTCATACCGCTCAGGAAGGAGACGCGCTCAGTCTCCTAGAGATGAATATACTTTGTTGCGAAAAGTGCAAATCAATCCCAGAACAACAGCAAAGGACCTTGTGAAGATGCTGGAGGAAAAAGGTACAAAAGTATCTATATCCACAGTAAAACGAGTCCTATATCGACATAACATGAAAGTCCACTCAGCAAGGAAGAAGCTACTGCTCCAAAACCGCCATTAAAAGCCAGACTGTGGTTTTCAACTCCACGTGGGGACAAAGATTGTACTTTTTGGAGAAATGTCCACTGGACATTTTTAGAACTGTTTGGCCATAATGACCATTGTTATTTTTGGAGGAAAAAGGGGGAGGCTTGCAAGCCAAAGAACACCATCCCAACCGTGAAGCACGGGGGTGGCAGCATCATGTTGTGGGGGTGCTTTGCTGCAGGAGGGACTGGTGCACTTCACGAAATAGATGGCATCATGAGGATGGAAAATTACGTGGATACATTGAAGCAACATCTCAAGACATCAGTCAGGAAGTTAAAGCTTGGTCGCAAATGGGTCTTCCAAATGGACAATGACCCCAAGCATACTTCCAAAGTTGTGGCAAAATGGCTTAAGGACAACAAAGTCAAGGTATTGGAGTGGCCATCACAAAGCCCTGACCTCAATCCCATAGAAAATATGTGGGCAGAACTGAAAAAGTGTGTGTGAGCAAAGAGGCCTACAAACCTGACTCAGTTACACCAGCTCTGTCAGAATTCACCCAATCTATTGTGGAAGGCTACCCGAAATGTTTGACCTAAGTTAAACAATTTAAAAGCCATACTACCAAATACTAACTGAGTGTATGTAAACTTCTGACCCACTGGGAATGTGATGAAAGAAATAAAAGCTGAAATAAATAATTCTCTCTACTATTATTCTGACATTTCACATTCCTAAAATAAAGCGCTGATCCTAACTGACCTAAGACAGGGAATTTTTACTAGGACTAAATGTCAGGAACTGTGAAAAACTGAGTTTAAATGTATTTGGCTAAGGTGTATGTAAACTTCCGACATCAACTGTATGTGGCTATATGAGCAGTGTTTGATAATAAGGGTATGCATTATTTTTTGTGTGTAATGTACAGTGTCTATTTTGTATAGAGCAGTACTGTGTGTCTAAGACAATTTACCCATTGGGACGTTGCAGTTAATTATTTGCTATCCTAAATATTAATTATTTAATAGACAATGCATTGACTAAAACTAGACTAAAATTGTCCAGAGTTTAGACGACTGATAATAACTAAACCTAAGGATTAAATTACTAAAATGTGATTAAGACTACAAGCTATTTTAGTAAAAAGACTAAGAATAAAACTAAATCTAAAATGGCTGCCAAAATGAACTCCGCTTACAAGACATGAATTCTGAAAGTCAACATGCTGCTGTAACTTGTTAATCTTTTCCAGTGACTTACACTTCAATGCCACAGTACCTGTATACTGTACTTAAAGCATGGATTAAGCCCCCAAATACTCCAGAAACCAGGAGAATGACCATGACCATGGCCTACCCTCAGGACACAAGGCAGGACACACCTTCGCTACGCTGCCTATAAAACAGCCCTGTGTTCTCTGTGAGATTTACAATTGTTTAAAAAATTTGGCCATAAGTAGAGAGAGCAGAATTGGCCAGTTAAAAACCTGAAGGCACCCACACTGGGTACCGCAGACCAATTAACAGAATAATTAACTGAACTAACGTCTCTTTTAAATGACTGTTACAGCGTCAAGTGTTTTAATTAAACTCCCCTCGAGTTAACTTGTGCATTTAGAAAGCCCTGGAGGCACCTCTTACTCGGTGAAAGAGATGTTCATTGAATTGCTCTCGGCTAAGAGAGAGGATGTGCGTGTGCTCGTGTCTGCACCGCACACTTTGTGAGTGTGGTTGTCAACCCAGACTAAATTGGCTCTGAATTGTTGTCAGAAGTGTGAATAGCTATAAAAAAATATGATTTTCTCCTTCGTACACTCGAAACTCATCTCCCCACTAGCTCTGCACTTTATCTTGTTGCTGTCCAACGAGGCATGTAGATCACTGATGGAGTTAAAGGAGGGATATGTAACAAAGCTCCCATACACCGCCAGTGCTGTGTACATAAGAAGTCTGCAAAAATAAGACGTATAATTAGAGATCCTAAATGACTAAGACGTTGTAGGAAGTAAAAAACTGGACATGAGAGAACAAGAAGTACTGTGTAAAATAACATGGCGTATACACTCCCAGAGTTGTGGGTTTGATTCCCACTTTGGATAAAAGTGTCTGCTAAATGGCATTTATATTCTTCTCTGTCATCTGGTGCATGGGGGTTTTAGGTGGCTGAATTGTCCATTGGGGTGACTCACTCTGGCAGCTTTACAGTATATCTAGATAAATAATTGGTTTATAGCTGGACAAGGGCTGGAAATTCGGGATTTCAGGGGCAAGGCCATTTGGCCTTCAAGAGGTGCCCAATCTGCCAGGGCACCAAGGCCATTAACCAAAATAGCCAGTTACATTGATTTGAAAACAGAAAGTTTAGAACATGAATGATAAATAGGCTACTAGTTTCAAGGGCATATGAGAAAGTGTTTATGAAATAATCCCCTTAACATTCTGTCAGAACATGGTAAAACATGCGTCATAAAATGACAAAAAACGTTCAGGTTTCAAACAATTACGTTTATAGTTTCTAAATGTTGACTGCCTCCACTCAGATTGCAAGGTGGGTGAGGTTGCAGTGCACTGGCCTTTCCTATCTTGTCTAACAGTGCCTCAAGTATGTCGACAGAATCCAGCCTTCAGCTGTTAATAATGATCCTACTTTAAATTTGTCAAACAAGACTGGTGTTTAGCCTATATACAGTGCTTTGCGAAAGTATTCGGCCCCCTTGAACTTTGCGACCTTTTGCCACATTTCAGGCTTCAAACATAAAGATATAAAACTGTATTTTTTTTGTGAAGAATCAACAACAAGTGGGACATAATCATGAAGTGGAACGACATTTATTGGATATTTCAAACTTTTTTAACAAATCAAAAACTGAAAAATTGGGCGTGCAAAATTATTTAGCCCCTTTACTTTCAGTGCAGCAAACTCTCTCCAGAAGTTCAGTGAGGATCTCTGAATGATCCAATGTTGACCTAAATGACTAATGATGATAAATACAATCCACCTGTGTGTAATCAAGTCTCCGTATAAATGCACCTGCACTGTGATAGTCTCATAGGTCTGTCAAAAGCGCAGAGAGCATCATGAAGAACAAGGAACACACCAGGCAGGTCTGAGATACTGTTGTGAAGAAGTTTAAAGCCGGATTTGGATACAAACAGATTTCCCAAGCTTTAAACATCCCAAGGAGCACTGTGCAAGCGATAATATTGAAATGGTTCCAAAAAAATGTTATTAAATATTTTATATTTGAGATTCTTTAAAGTAACCACCCTTTGCCTTGACAGCTTTGCATACTCTTGGCATTCTCTCAACTAGCTTCACCTGGAATGCTTTTCCAACAGTCTTGAAAGAGTATCCACATATGCTGAGCACTTGTTGGCTGCGTTCCAACTCATACCAAACCATCTCAATTGGGTTGAGGTCGGGTGATTGTCGAGGACAGGTCATCTGATGCAGCACTCCATCACTCTCCTTCTTGGTAACATAGCCCTTACACATCCTTTTCCTGTTGAAAACAAATGATAGTCCCACTAAGCGCAAACCAGATGGGATGGCAGAATGCTGTGGTAGCCATGCTGTGGTAGCCATGCTGGTTAAATGTGCCTTGAATTCAAAATAAATCCATCACACCACCTCCTCCAGGCTTCATGGTGGTAACCACACATGCGGAGATCATCCGATCACCTAAAAAGACGTGAGGGTTGAAACCAAAAATCTAAAATTTTGACAGATTTCCAATGGCCTAATGTCCAATGTGCGTGTTTCTTGGCCCAAGCACGTCTCTTCTTATTTATGGTGTACTTAAGTAGTGGTTTCTTTGCAGAAAGTCAACCATGAAGGCCTCATTCACATGGTGGTCTCCTCTGAACAGTTGATGTTGCAATTTCTGAGGCTGGTAACTCTAATGAACTTATCCTCTGCAGCAGAGGTAAATCTGGGTCTTCCTTTCCTGTGGCGGTCCTCATGAGAGCCAGTTTCATCATAGCCCTTAATAGTTTTTACGACTGCACTTGAAGAAACATTCAAAGTTCTTGACATTTTCCGGATTGACTGACCTTAATGATGGACTGTCATTTCTCTTTGGTCATTTGAGCTGTTCTTGCCATAATATGGACTTGTTCTTTTACCAAATAGGGCGTATGTATACAAACCCTACCTTGTCACAACACAACTGATTGGCTCAAACACATTAAGAAGGAAAGAAAGTCCACAAATGAACTTTTAACAAGGCACACCTGTTAATTGAAATGCATTCCAGGTGACAACCTCATGAAAGTGGTTGAGAAAAGGCCAAGTGTGTGCAAAGCTTTCATCAAGGCAAAGGGTGGCTACTTTGAAGTATCTCAAATATAAAATATACATTTTGCTTTGTTTCACACTTTTTGGCTTACTACTTGACTCCATGTGTTACCATATAGTTTGATGTCTTCACTATCATTCTACAATGCAGAAAACAGTCAAAATAAAGAAAACAAACCCTGTTAAAGTAGGTGTGCCCAAACTTTTGACTGGCACTGTATATGTAATTCAAAGTCTCACTAAAGTTTGGCTACATTTTCAGGTGCCTCATGTCAGCATCGGTCTGGACATGACAGGCTGTATCCAATGCTCATAGGCTATCACCTACACTTCGACATGTAGCCTAATTAGTTATGTACAGTTACAACGCATACACTTATGTTGACACGAGGCACCTGAACATGTAGCCAAACTTTAATGTCTGCAGGCTGGATTCTGTCGACATACTTGAGGCACTGTTAGACAAGATAGGAAAAGCCAGTGCACTGCAACCTCACCCACCTTGCAATCTGAGTGGAGGCAGGCAACATTTAGAAACTATAAATGTAAAATGTTTAAAACCTGTTTTATAACGCATGTTTTACCATGTTTTTGACAGAATGTCAAGGGGATTGTTTTATAAACACTTCCTCATATGCCCATTTAGCTCATGTTCTCAGCTTTCTTTCGTTGTCCAGTCATGTTAACAACACATGCTCGTTAATGTGTCTTACTACATTTCGGAAGGCTATTTTCCATCTCTGTCATATGAAAGAGCTCTCATTTGCAGTGCACTTCCGTTAAAATGGCATTTTAGAACATTTGAGAGTATAGCCTTCTCGCCTTGTGCGCATTGCTGCATTTATGTGAAGAAATAGCCTAATAGTTCATCAATATTTTAAGCTGATCATTCTGTTCTGTTACATCAGCCTCATTGCTTGTACATTTTCATTTGTATTTGTATGTAGGCTATAATGGTTATTTTCATTTGGGATCGGTCACGTCCCACAACTATCCCAGAGTATGTTTGAAATATTCATTTCTCTTACAGAAGGACAAGTTGAGCAATAGAAAAGGTTGACTTTTGTACTATTGGGGATAGTAGATTGACATAGGGCTAGTACTTTTGTTGTTCGTTAGGCCTACTCATCATGTTGGCAGTTCTAATGTCTTCAACAAGCGCCTCAGAATTTGATGCTGTTGCATCCCTGATGTGTCTGTCTTCTCTTGTAGCCTGCTTCGGAGATGCGATGCCTGTGAGAAGGACCCGATCACGTGACAGGTATTGGCTAATAAGAATTTAGATATCTGAGAGTGATTTGAGTGAGAGGCGTTTAAGAGCACAGTGATTGGCAGCCGGGAAAATTAACAGGTGTGCTTTTTTTAAAGTTAATTTGTGGAATTTCTTTCCTTATTAACGTGTTTGAGCCAATCAGTTGTGTTGTGACAAGGTAAGGGTGGTATACAGAAGATAGCCCTATTTGGTAAAAGTCAATATTATGGCAAGAACAGCTCAAATAACCAAAGAGAAATGACAGGTCAGTCAATCCGAAACATTTCTAGCATTTTGAAACTTTCTTCAAGTGCAGTCGCAAAAACCATCAAGCGCTATGATGAAACTGTCTCTCATGATGACTGCCACAGGAAAGGAAGACCCAGATGTACCTCTGCTGCAGAGGATAAGTTCATTAGAGTTACCAGCCTCAGAAATTGCAGACCAAATAAATGCTTCAGAGAGTTCAATTTAGATATCTGAGAGAGCGATATGAGTGAGAGACGCTTAGGAGAACGGTGATTGGCAGCCGTGAGAAGGGAATTATTACATTCAGCCCAAGGGCACAATTGCCACTTTGGCAGCAAAGCATGTATCTTTTTTAGTGGGCATTACGGCCACACAGGGGTCATCGACAGCCTTGGCCGTCAGTGACGCCGGACCCAGAGCCATATATTTAGAGAGTTTGGACAACTTCTAGAACAGACGCCATTTTATTGCTTTTATTCTCAACATTTTGGTGATGTAACATTAAGATAGCACCTCCGACAGTTCCCTATGAAATGACCCACTGTAAAACAAGCAAAACAGAGCAGTGAATTTAATATACATTTTTATTGATTAGCATTCAGGATCATGTGTATCCAAGTATTTTCTGTGTTCATATATATATATATATATATATATATATATATATATATATATATATATATATATATATATATATATACTATTGTAGTGTCAACAAATGGACATCTTCATTGGTTTAGAAAACGCTCAGAATAAACAGCACAACACGGAAGCGTCAGTTATCACTAAGCAATGGCTACGGAGGAGAATGTAGAGCTCTCGTAACGTTCAGACAGAAACTGCATTGTCCCAACTCTCTAAATATTTGGCTCTGGCTGGACCCTTCCTTCTAAAGGAAGAGGGATGACACTTTCCTTGAAGGGTTAAGGCATACATAACCCTCATGTCACGAACACATACTGGATGAAGTCCTCTGATGGCTGTCAAACCATCAAATGTTTGCCATCTTGATGAGGTCAGGTGACTGGTCAGCTGATGATGATAGGTCACCTGACTAGGAGGCTCTCTTGATTCGGGACAAAGACATTCCTTGTAGGTTCACATTGAACAATTAATATCAACCTTTGTGGGAGTAGCAGTATCATCCATAACAACCTTCGTAACACATTTATTCAACATCATTCATAAGGAGTTTTGGGGGGGGGGGGGGGGGGGGGGGGGGGGGGGGTTTGAGGGTAGAGGTGGAATCATTTGGGATTCCTTTTAATGGAGATGGAGCGGGACAACACAAGTGCCACTTGGTTTGTCAAGTTTACTCGATCAGTGTTTGTTTTCAAAGAAAATGCCCCCAGAACATAAGCTATGACAAAGTTCTTTATGACAGTCGATTACAAACCTCTTATGACATAGCATTATCAATTTCAACATAGGCATCTATTCCCCCCCCCCCCCCTCATATTTCCAACAGTAATGTTAGTAAAAAAAATAATACAACAAACAAACAGATGGACTTAGACGGACGTAGAGATGTCAAAAGGACATTAGCTCAGTGGAGTGCTTTGTTTGGTGAGCCTAAAGAGTGCTCCTGTGTGCACTGTAGTTCACCGTAGATCATTACAGGTCATCATAGTTCAAAGGTAATCATAGGTCACCATAGAGTATTATTGTTCAACATAGATTAACATTGTTCACCATCATCAATCTTCACTTATTGGTCACCATAGTTCACGGCTCAAGTTCCTGCTAAGGGTCCAACTGTCACCACCAGTCTCATTGAGCACAACACAACTATTCAGTAAGGACATAAGGACGCCGCTCACTGCTGACAGGCACCATGTCATTCCCCCTAAACAGACACACGCACGTTAAAATCAAATCACTTGTTAAAAAGACATTAAGGTGGTATAAAAGGAATTGCACATGAAAGACTAGATGTTGGACAGTGCTATTGGAGCAAAAGGAGAGTGGAGGAACGCAGTGAGTGAATATGGCAAGGGGAAGATACAAGATACAGTACATTTAATGAACACAGGAGAGAAGAAATAAGGCAAGAATAGAATTAAAACCACCAAAATAATTGAATAAAAATGAAAACATGTTTTTTTCTTCCAGTTTATAATTGTTTCTCAGCCCTTGATCCAAGGCTCGACCCAATTGGCTAGTTCCATTCCCAGTCCACGTTGTCGGCTACGGGCGTTTAATTGTTTTCCGGTTCATTTGAAATCAATGTTTGATTGATACTTTTCATCATAATCTGTGTGCACGGGGACGATGTAGTGGCAGCTGCAAGATTCCATAATTTACAGACCCACACACACACAACACACAGACTCTCAGTGCAGCCTAAACACGACCACCCCCCCCCCCCCTTTCCCCCTGTTCTATCACTGAATCAGAGTCTCTTTCTCTATTTTTATTTTCATCTTTCCCTTTCTTCTTCACTTATGTTGGGAGTTTGAGAGCAGCTTGTCTGCCTCGGGGTACGTGGGATACTTCACGGTCTCGATCTTCTCCTTGACTTTGTAGGACGGGTAGAGGCCGGTGCGGCCCATTTTACGGTTGACCCCTTTCGAGTAGCCATCCCAGTGGTTCCCCGCCACGCCGATGACGTCACCGGGCTCCAGGGGTATGTCTTCGGGGCTGCGGGGTTGGTGGGGGTAGATGGCGATCTGGTTGTGGGCGTTCTGACCACCGAAGTAGTAGATGTCGTCTAGCGAGTGGAAGAAGGAGGAGGCGTCCGGGTGCAGCGTTTGCATCATCTCGTAGGCCACGCGGCACACCTGGAACCAGAAAGAAGAGATACAGGAAACAGGAGGTATAAACAGGAAGTTGAGCTACAGAAAACAATACGTAGAGATACAGGAAGTACAGATGCAGTTCCTTCAGAAAGTATTCACACCCCTTCACTTTTTTTTCAAATGTTTGTTGTGTTATCAAATAACATTTTATTGGTCACATGCACATGGTTAGCAGATGTTAATGCAAGTGTAGAGCTTGTGCTTCTAGTTCCGACAGTGCAGTAATATCAAACAAGTAATCTAACAAATTCACAATGACTACCTTATACACACCAATGTCATGGAATGGAATAATAATATGTACATATATATACAGTGCCTTGCGAAGGTATTCGGCCCCCTTGAACTTTGCGACCTTTTGCCACATTTCAGGCTTCAAACACAAAGATATAAAACTGTATTTTTTTGTGAATCAACAACAAGTGGGACACAATCATGAAGTGGAATGACATTTATTGGATATTTCAAACTTTTTTAACAAATCAAAAACTGAAAAATTGGGCCCCTTTACTTTCAGTGCAGCAAACTCTCTCCAGAAGTTCAGTGAGGATCTCTGAATGATCCAATGTTGACCTAAATGACTAATGATGATAAATAAAATCCACCTGTGTGTAATCAAGTCTCCGTATAAATGCACCTGCACTGTGATAGTCTCAGAGGTCTGTTAAAAGCGCAGAGAGCATCATGAAGAACAAGGAACACACCAGGCAGGTCTGAGATACTGTTGTGAAGAAGTTTAAAGCCGGATTTGGATACAAAAAGATTTCCCAAGCTTTAAACATCCCAAGGAGCACTGTGCAAGCGATAATATTGAAATGGAAGGAGTATCAGACCACTGCAAATCTACCAAGACCTGGCCGTCCCTCTAAACTTTCAGCTCATACAAGGAGAAGACTGATCAGAGATGCAGCCAAGAGGCCCATGATCACTCTGGATGAACTGCAGAGATCTACAGCTGAGGTGGGAGACTCTGTCCATAGGACAACAATCAGTCGTATATTGCACAAATCTGGCCTTTATGGAAGAGTGGCAAGAAGAAAGCAATTTCTTAAAGATATCCATAAAAAGTGTTGTTTAAAGTTTGCCACAAGCCACCTGGGAGACACAGCAAACATGTGGAAGAAGGTGCTCTGGTCAGATGAAACCAAAATTGAACTTTTTGGCAACAATGCAAAACGTTATGTTTGGCGTAAAAGCAACACAGCTCATCACCCTGAATACATCATCCCCACTGTCAAACATGGTGGTGGCAGCATCATGGTTTGGGCCTGCTTTTCTTCAGCAGGGACAGGGAAGATGGTTAAAATTGATGGGAAGATGGATGGAGCCAAATACAGGACCATTCTGGAAGAAAACCTGATGGAGTCTGCAAAAGACCTGAGACTGGGACGGAGATTTGTCTTCCAACAAGACAATGATCCAAAACATAAAGCAAAATCTACAATGGAATGGTTCAAAAATAAACATATCCAGGTGTTTGAATGGCCAAGTCAAAGTCCAGACCTGAATCCAATCGAGAATCTGTGGAAAGAACTGAAAACTGCTGTTCACAAATGCTCTCCATCCAACCTCACTGAGCTCAAGCTGTTTTGCAAGGAGGAATGGGAAAAAAATTCATCCTCTCGATTTGAAAAACTGATAGAGACATACCCCAAGCGACTTACAGCTGTAATCGCAGCAAAAGGTGGCGCTACAAAGTATTAACTTAAGGGGGCTGAATAATTTTGCACGCCCAATTTTTCAGTTTTTGATTTGTTAAAAAAGTTTGAAATATCCAATAAATGTTGTTCCACTTCATGATTGTGTCCCACTTGTTGATTCTTCACAAAAAAATACAGTTTTATATCTTTATGTTTGAAGCCTGAAATGTGGCAAAAGGTCGCAAAGTTCAAGGGGGCCGAATACTTTCGCAAGGCACTGTATATGGACGCACGATGGCCGTGCGGCATAGGCAAGATGCAGTAGATGATATAAAATACAGTATATACATATGAGATGAGTAATGTAGAATATGCAAACATTATTAAAGTGGCATTATTTAAAGTGACTAGTGATACCTTTTATTAAATCCATTTATTAAAGTGGCCAGTGATTTGAGTGTTGACGTTGAGTGAGAGGTTATTTTCCTGACACCGCACTCGGAGGACCCTCATCTTCTCCCTGTAGGCCGTCTCGTCGTTGTTGGTAATCAAGCCTACCACTGTAGTGTCGTCTGGAAACTTGATGATTGAGTTGGAGGCGTGCATGGCAACGTGGTCATGGGTGAGCAGGGAGTACAGGAGAGGGCTGAGAACGTACCCTTGTGGGGCCCAGTGTTGATGATCAGCAGGTTGGAGATGTTGCTTCCTACCTTCACCACCTGGGGGCGACCCATCAGAAAGTCCAGGATCCAGTTGCACAGGACGGTGTCGAAACCCAGGGTCTCAAGCTTAATGATGAATTTGGAGGGTACTATGGTGTTGAATGCTGAGCTGTAGTCATTGACAGCATTCTTACATAAGTATTCCTCTTGTCCAGATGGGATAGGGCAGTGTGCAGTCTGATGGCGATTGCATCGTCTGTGGACCTATTGGGGCGGTAAGAAAATTGGAGTGGGTCTAGGGTGTCAGGTAGGGTGGAGGTGATCCTTGACTCAATCTCTCAAAGCACTTCATGATGACAGAAGTGAGTGCTACGGGGTGATAGTCATTTAGTTCAGTTACCTTAGCATTCTTGGGAACAGGAACAATGGTGGCCATCTTGAAGCATTTGGGGACAGCAGACTGGGATAGGGATTGATTGCATATGTCCGTAAACAAACCAGCCAGCATGCTCTGAGGATGCGGCTTGTGATGCCGTCTGGGCCAGCAGCCTTGAGAGGGTTAACATGTTTAAACGTTTGACTCACGTCGGCCCTCGGAGAAGGAGAGCCCACAGTCTTTGGTAGCGGGCTGAGTCGGTGGCACTGTATTGTCCTCAAAGCGCGCAAAGAAGTTGCTTAGTTTGTCTGGGAGCAAGACACCGATGTCCGCGACGGGGCTGGTTTTCTTTTTGTAATCCATAATTGTCTGTAGACCCTGCCACATACGTCTCATGTTTGAGCCGTTGAATTGCGACACTACTTTGTCTCTATACTGACACTTTGCTTCTTCGATTGCCTTGTGGAGGGAATAACTACACTGTTTGAATTTGGTCATGTTTCCAGTCGCCAAGCCAAGCAGTGGTTCGCGCTTTCAGTTTTGCGCGAATGCTTCCATCAATCCACAGTTTCTGGTTATGGAAGGTTTTAATAGTCACCGTGGGTACAACGACTCCTATGCACTTTCTTATAAACTTGCTCACAGAGTCAGCGTATACATCAATGTTATTGTCTGAAGCTAGCCAGAACTTATCCCAGTCCATGTGATCAAAGCAATCTTGAAGTGTGGAATCCAAATTGGTCAGACCAGCGTTGGATAGACCTAAGCACGGGCGCGTCCTGTTTTAGTTTTTGCCTATAGGAAGGGTGCAACAAGATGGAGGGCCTTGTATGCATTGCAGAAGTAGTAGCAGTGTTCCAGTTCCAGTGTTTTGCTTGAGCATGTACTACAATGTGGTACTACAGGTACTACAACGTGCTGGTAGAATTTAGGGGTCCTTGTTCTCAAATTAGCTTTACTAAAATCCCCAGCTACAATAAATGTATCCTCAGCATATATGGTTTCCAGTTTACAGTCCAGTGAAGTTCTTTCAGGACCGTAGAGGTATCTGCTTGGGGGGGGGGGGGGGGGGGGGTCAGGTCAGGTGAAAAAAATGACTTAAGTTCCTGCATGTTGTTATGATTACACTATGAGTCGTACACCCCTGCCCTTCTTCTTACCAGAGAGATGTTTCTGTCGGCGCGACGCATGAAGAAACCCGGTGGCTATACTGACTCTGACAACATATCCCGAGTGAGCAATGTTTCCGTGAAACAGAGCGTGTTACAATCTCTGATGTCTCTCTGGAAGGCAACTCGTGCCCTAATTTTGTCCACCTGGTTGTCTAGACACTGGACATTGGCGAGTAATAACCTCGGAAGTGCTGGATGGTTGCTTGCCTTCTAAGTCTGACCAGGAGGCTGCTCCGTCTGTCTCTCCTGCAACAACGACTTTGTTTTGGGTCGGCCTCTTGGGATTAGATCCAATGTCCAGGGTGGAGGTCTGAACAAAGGATCCGCTTCGGGAAAGTCGTATTGACCCGCTCTTATACCCAATAGTTCTTCCCGGCTGTATGTAATAACATTTAAGATTTTCTGGGCTAACAATGTAAGAAATAATACATAAAAGACAAATTACTGCATAGTTTCCTCAGGACTTGAAGCGAGGCAACCATCTATATCGGCCCCAGCCTACACACAATACCCCATCATGTCAAAGTGGAAAAATGAAAAGTTGAAATGTCTTGAGTCAATAAGTATTCAACCCCTTTGCCATGGCAAGCCTAAAGAAGTTCAGGAGTAAACATTTGCTTAACAAGTCACATAAGAAGTTGCATGGACTCACTCTGTATGCAATAATAGTGTTTAACATGATTCATGGACGACTACCTCATCTCTTTACCACACACATAAAATGATCTTAATGGTCCCTCAGTCGAGCAGTGAATTTCAAACACAAATTCAACCCAAAAGAAACAGTGTTTTTCCAATGCCTCGCAAAAAAAGGCCACCTACACCCAGTAACTACAAAGACACATGCATCCTTCTCAACTCAGTTGACGGAGAGGAAGACATCCCAAAAATCGGTCTTCTCAAAAAATCGTCTGTAGCGTCCGAATGGTTTGGCCTACAAACCCTATGGAAATATGAGACTCTCACGAACACAATAGTGTCCTCCGTTTTGCTCTACGACCCCCACAAGTGTCTTGGGACTTGTCTGAAATCGATACAGCCGATATGCCAACTTCTGTCTGTAGCGTCCGAACACTAATTTGACCCTTCTGTGAAAAGGTGAGACTATCACGAACACATACGTGTTGGTTGTTTTGATCAAGGACGCCCACAGGGCTCACAAGATTCGTCTGAAGGTCCCCTGTTACCGGTTGAAAAACAATGAATGGAAGTATATATGGAGACCGTTTAGTGACAAAAATAAGGGGTTAAATACATGTCAAAGAAATAATAATTCTAAATCAAATAGCAAAATGACCTTGTTAAAACAATTCCATATAAACTCAAAACGCAAAAAACAGAAACATACCTTTTTCAGGACCCTGTATTTCAAAGATAATTCGTAAAAATGCAAATAACTTCACAGATCTTCATTGTAAAGGGTTTATACACTGTTTGCCATGCTTGTTCAAAGAACCATAAACAATTAATGAACATGCACCTGTAGAACGGTCTTTAAGACACTAACAGCTTACAGACGGTAGGCAATTAAGGTCACAGTTATGAAAGCTTAAGACACTAAAGAGGCCTTTCTACTGACTCTGAAAAACACCAAAAGAAAGATGCCCAGGGTCCCTGCTCATCTGCATGAACATGCCTTAGGCATGCTGCAAGGAGGCATGAGGACTGCAGATGTGGCCAGGGCAATAAATTGCAATGTCCGTACTATGAGACACCTAAGACAGCGCTACAGGGAGACAGGTCGGACAGCTGATCGTCCTCGTAGTGGCAGACCACGTGTAACAACACCTGCACAGGATCGGTATATCTGAACATCACACCTGCAGGACAGGTACAGGATGGCAACAACAACTGCCCGAGTTACACCAGGAATGCATAATCCCTCCATCAGTGCTCAGACTGTCCGCAATAGGCTGACAGAGGCTGGACTGAGGGGTTGTAGGACTGCTGTAGGGCAGGTCCTCACCAGACATCACCGGCAACAACGTTGCCTATGGGCACAAACCCACGGTCGCTGGACCAGACAGGACTGGCAAAAGGTGCTCTTCACTGATGAGTCGCAGTCAATCTCAATGCTGTGCGTTACAGGGAAGACATCCTCCTCCCTCATGTGGTACCCTTCCTGCAGGCTCATCCTGACATGACCCTCCAGCATGACAACGCAACCAGCCATACTGCTCATTCTGTGCGTTATTTCCTGCAAGACAGGAATGTCAGTGTTCTGCCATACTGCCCAGATCTCAATCCCATTGAGCACGCCTGGGACCTTTTGGATCGGAGGGTGAGGGCTAGGGCCATTCCCCCCCAGTAATGTCCGGGAACTTGCCGGCGCCTTGGTGGAAGAGTGGGGTAACATCTCACAGCAAGAACTGGCAAATCTGGTGCAGTCCATGAGGAGGAGATGCACTGCAGGTCTTAATGCAGCTGGTGGCCACACCAGATACTGACTGTTACTTTTGATTTTGACCCCCTTTGTTCAGGGACACATTATTCCATTTATGTTAGTCACATGTCTGTGAAAATTGTTCAGTTTATGTCTCAGTTGTTGAATCTTATTAGTTTGCTGAAAATAAACACAGTTGACAGTGAGAGAACGTTTCAATTTTTGCTGAGTTTAGCTTAGTAGAACCAATACAACACATTAAGGAGTACCACTCTCCATATTTCCAAGTATAGTGGTAGCTGCATCATGTTATGGTTATGCTTGTACTAGTTAAGGACTGGGGAGTTTGGAGCTAAGCACAGGCAATATCCTAGAGGAAAAGTCTGCTTTCTTTCAGACACTGGGAGCAGGACAAGTTGCTTCGTTTTGACTTAATTCTACTTGAATATCTATGGCAAGACCTGAAAATGATTGTCTAGCAATGATCAACATACAATTTGACAGGGCTTGAAGAATTGTGAGAATAATAATGGGAAAATATTGCACAATCCAGGTGTGGAAAGCTCTTAGAGACTTACCTAGAAAGACTCACAGCTATAATTGCTGCCAAAGGTCCTACAAAGGTTTAAATTTGTTTGATTTAATCAATTTTGAAATCAGGCTGTGACACAACCAAATATGGAATACTTTCTGAAGGCACTGTGTAGGAAACAGAAGGTATATACAGGAAACAGGACATGTGACCAGGAAGCGTGAAGAATCATGGCAGCTTGCATGTTAGATTACAGTGCATTCAGAGAGTATTTGTCTTTTTCCACATTTTGTGACGTTACGGCCTTATTCTAAAACGGGTTAAATCAAACATTCCTCATCTATCTACACACAATCGCCCATAATGACAATGCAAAAACAGGTTTTCAGAAATGTTTGCAAATGTGTTAAAGCAACAAAAAAAAATACATAACTATTCAGACCCTTTGCTATGAGACTCGAAATTGAGCTCAGGAGCATCCTGTTTCCATTGGTCATCCTTGAGATGTTTTCTAGAACTTTATTGGAGTCCACCTGTGGTAAAATCAATTGATTGGACATGATTTGGAAAGGCACACAACTGTCTATTTAAGGTTCCACAGTTGGCAGTATATGTCAGAGCAAAAACAAAGCCATGAGGTCGAATTAATTGTCCGTAGAGCTCTGAGATAGGATTGTGTCGAGGCACAGATCTGGGGAAGAGTAGCAAAACATTTCTGCAGCATTGAAGGTCCCCAAGAACATAGTGGCCTCCATCATTCTTAAATGGAAGAACGAGAAACAAGATTCTCTGGTCTGATGAAACCAAAATTAAACTCTTTGGCCTGAATGCCAAGTGTCACGTCTGGAGGAAAACTGGCACCATTCCTATGGTGAAGCATGGTGGTGGCAGCATCACGCTGTGGGGATGTTTTTCAGTGGCAAGGACTAGGAGACTAGTCAGGATGGAGGGAAAGATGAACGGAGAAAAGTCCAGAGATCCTTGATGAAGACCTGCTCCAGAGCGCTCAGGATCTCAGACTGGTGCGAAGGTTCACCTTCCAACCGAATAACGACCCCAAGCACACAGCCAAGACAAGTAAACACAATTTTCTAAATGTCCTTGAGTGGCCCAGCCAGAGCCCGGACTTGAAACCGATCGAACATCCCTGGAGAGACCTGAAAACAGCTGTGCAGTGACGATCCCCATCCAATCTGACAGAGCCTGAGAGGATCTGCAGAGAAGAATAATATCGACGTTTATTTGTCACGTGCGCCGAATACAACAGGTGTAGACCTTGCAGTGAAATGCTTACTAACAGGCTCTAACCAACCGTGCAAAAAAGGTATTAGGTGAACAATAGGTAAGTAAAGAAATAAAAACAACAGTAAAAAGACAATGAACTATAACAGTAGCGAGGCTACATACAGGCACCGGTTAGTTGGGCTGATTGAGTTAGTATGTACATGTAGATATGGTTAAAGTGACTATGCATATATGATGAACAGAGAGTATCAGTAGCGTAACATAGGGGTTGGCGGGTGGCGGGACACAATGCAGATAGCCAATGTGCAAATACAGCTGTGCCAAGCTTGTAGCGTCATACCCAAGAAGACTCAAGGCTGTAATCGCTGCCAAAGGTGCTTCAACAAAGTACTGAGTAAAGGGTCTGAATACTTATATAAATGTAATATTTCAGTTTTGTATTTTTTATAAATTTGCTAATATTTCTTAAAACCTGCATTTCCTTTGTCATTGTAAGGTTTTGTTTGTAGATTTATGAGGGATAAAAACTATTTAATCAATTTTATAATAAGGCTGTAACGTAACAAAATGTTAATAGCCAAGGGGTCTGAATACTTTTCGAATTATACATTATGTGGATTTGACTATTTAGATTTGTTCAGATGAAAAGTTACCTGGTCCCAGATCTATTTGTTGCCCTGCCATCTCCTATGGTCATTGTTTAACATGACAATGACAATAGTAGTAGGCTATTCAGGTTTGTAACCGTATAGATCAGTGAATTATATACCTTATATTCCCTTAAAGGCTGTTGTGTTGGCTATGGCAGGGGTTCTCAAACCTTTTGGGACTGAGGACCTCTTTTGTGAAAGCAAATTCATCAGGGACCCCCTCATAATCATAAAAATAGCATACAAGGAGTTTTAGCTGTGACTTCAGTGCATGGCTGTAAGAATCAAGTCCCGGGCCCTGGGATGAAACATTTTAAAGGCTCGCCTCATTGCATTGGAGAGAAGGAATTCAGTTTAAGCTAATTTCCTGCGATTTTACTCATTCTACCATGAGGCAGAGAGAAAACGTTGCAGTTTTAAAGCTTAAATTACAGTGCGTTTATGTAAAAAAAACACATAATTTTGAGGTATTGAGTTGAAAAATGTATAATTGGCGGAGTACTGAGGATACCAATCTCCCTGGGAGCCTCCCAGGCTCATGTTGCTCATGATTAAGAATATAAATTGTACATTAATAATATTACATTGTATTGCATTACACCCTCTAAACATATTCCACAGATCCCTTGGCCATAATTTGTTTAATCTGATACTGTTAGTAATATTCATAAAAATAATATATATCTGTGTGTGTGTATATATATATATATATATATATATATATATATATATATTTATTTTTTGTTGTTTTAGCCAAGGACACCCTGTAGTACTTTCGCAGACACCCCACTTTTGAGAACCCCTGGGATGTGGTACACCTACCTGTGAGGAGAAGGTGCAGACCAGGAAGTCGGTCTGGGACAGGAAGTGTATGTCTAGGATGACTCCTCTCAGAGAGTTCTCGGTGTAGCGGTTGTGAAGGCCGGCTGACCACGAGATGGAGTTATCACTGATGAACTCATAGTCAGCGTACCTGTAGGACACACATACTATTACCCACATGGGCTTCTACATACAAACAGAAACACAATGGCCGTGTCTGAATACCCAAACTTGCGTTCTAAATAGTAGGCATTTTGTCTATGCAAAAACATGATGTTTTATGTGAAATTTTGAAAAGGAAGTATGCTTTGATGTCATACTCATGTAGACGTTTCATCTAGTAGAATTCGCTGCAAACTATTGAGGAGGAGAGTCATCTTTTCAGACCCAAGTGTGTTGGACAACAACTGATCACCAAAAAGGTTGATCGTTTTTGCCTACTGCAATACATTTTTTATAAAACAGTATGTTTTATCTAGTACAATTAGTATACAGTATGCAGTTCTAGTAAGTAGTAGGCAAGAAAGATTTCGGAAACGGCCAATCATACACACACAGTTGTGGCCAGTGATCAGCCACAGTGTTTTGGTGTTTGTTCCCTTTTGGATCGCAACAAAATGTGGATTTCATCCAGAACGGCTAATGAATATTAGGGACACAATACCGGCCGGTATTTGTCCTGAAATTCTGTCATCATCCAACGATATACTACTGAAGACTACCCCGATGTTGAGTCAGACTTTAATTAAACCGAGGTTATGGGACTGTGGGACAGAGACATATGGGGAGGAGAAGCTGGGACTCAAGCCTTTCAGAAGGTGAGGACTCCATGCCCCTTGTCCGTCATCTCCCTCTCCAATGTGCGTTCACTCGCCAACAAATCCGACGAGCTACAACTTCTGATGATGAGAAAAAAAGGACTTCTCTCTCTCACCTCTGCTTTCTTTTTTTTATGGTTAAATGCCTCTATTCCCGACACCGCCGTGGATCTAGCCGGCTTCCAGCTGAACTGGGCTGATCCCGGAGCAGTCCAGTAAATTCAAAGGATGTGTGTGTTTCCCTATTCTGTCTAAAGCATGCTCTCCAGAGTCTACATCACGCCGAGCACCTGTGTGCACACACATCACAACTGCTGCAGGCTGATCAGATCACAGAGGTGGAAAGGAAATATCCGGATTCTACTTTGACCATCATGGGGGATTTTAACCACACCAGCCTACAACAGGAACTTCCCAGCTACAAACAAATGGTGAAATGTTCAACAAGCCAATAAAAAATTCTGGACAATGTTTACGGCACTATTAAAGGGGCATACCACACTGTCCCCCACGCTCCTCTGGGCAACTCAGACCATGTGATGCTACACCTCATCCCCGCATACAGACAGAAACTAAAAACTGCTAAACCTGTCAAACATACAGTGCAGAAATGGACTGAAGAGGCCATTGGGCAGTTAAAGGACTGCCTAGACACCACGGATTGGAACATATTCATGGACAACAATGCCAACACACACGAGTACACAGACACATCCTACATCAGTGTATGTGAGGAGAATTGCATACCATGAAATACCTTTCTATCACACAGCAACGATAAGCACTGGTGAGCTTAGGGCTCTCCTTTCTTCCAAAGAGGAAGACCACACGAGCAAGACCAGGGACCTCTATAGAGAGGCCAAGAAAAATATACACTCAGGAATTAGGGCAGCAAAACAGCAGTACAAAGACAGGCTAGAGCAACAGTTCTCCAGCCACGACTGTCTGTCTGGAGTGGACTGAAAACCATTACCAACTTCAAACCTAAAGCTCCCCGACGCCAGACGACCCCTCACTGCCCAACAAACTAAACCAGTTTACTACAGATTTGACTCATAAAGGCCCCTCAATCACCAGGACAATACACCCTTCAGCCTACCCCTCCTTGCCACTTCACTCATGACCAAAACTTCCCGCCACCTGAAACGTTTCTTCCCCCAGGCTGTGGCCCTCACCAAACGGTCATCTGGCCCATAGAGACTAAATGACTATGCTGTGGCCCTCACCAAACGGTCATCTGGCCCATAGAGACTAAAGGACTATGCTGTGGCCCTCACCAAACGGTCATCTGGCCCATAGAGACTAAAGGACTATGCTGTGGACCTCACCAAACAGTAATCTGGCCCATAGAGACTAACGGACTATGCTGTGGCCCTCACCAACCTGTCATCTGGTCCATAGAGACTAACGGACTATGCTGTGGACCTCACCAAACAGTAATCTGGCCCATAGAGACTAACGGACTATGCTGTGGCCCTCACCAACCTGTCATCTGGTCCATAGAGACTAACGGACTATGCTGTGGACCTCACCAAACAGTCATCTGGCCCATAGAGACTAACGGACTATGCTGTGGCCCTCACCAAATGGTCATCTGGCCCATAGAGACTAAAGGACTATGCTGTGGCTCTCACCAAACGGTCATCTGGCCCATAGAGACTAAAGGACTATGCTGTGGCTCTCACCAAACGGTCATCTGGCCCATAGAGACTAACGGACTATGCTGTGGCCCTCACCAAACGGGCATCTGGCCCATAGAGACTAAAGGACTATGCTGTGGCCCTCACCAACCTGTCATCTGGCCCATAGAGACTAACGAACTATGCTGTGGCCCTCACCAACCTGTCATCTGGCCCATAGAGACTAAAGGACTATGCTGTGGCCCTCACCAACCTGTCATCTGGCCCATAGAGACTAAAGGACTATGCTGTGGACCTCACCAAACGGTCATCTGGCCCATAGAGACTAAAGGACTATGCCGTGGACCTCACCAAACGGTCATCTGGCCCATAGAGACTAACGGACTAAGCTGTGGCCCTCACCAAACGGGCATCTGGCCCATAGAGACTAACGGACTAAGCTGTGGCCCTCACCAAACGGTCATCTGGCCCATAGAGACTAACGGACTATGCTGTGGCCCTCACCAAACGGGCATCTGGCCCATAGAGACTAAAGGACTATGCTGTGGCCCTCACCAACCTGTCATCTGGCCCATAGAGACTAAAAGACTATGCTGTGGCCCTCACCAACCTGTCATCTGGCCCATAGAGACTAAAGGACTATGCTGTGGCCCTCACCAAACGGTCATCTGGCCCATAGAGGTTAAAGGACTATGCTGTGGCCCTCACCAAAAGGTCATCTGGCCCATAGAGACTAACGGACTTGATTCTTGATGGATTCTGACATACAAACACGAATGCTACACCCCCTCCCTGTCCCTGTTGGTTGGCCCTGCTTGCTCTTTGTGTGGTGAGTTCATTTCACTGCTCATCTGAGCTGGATTCCTTATAGGAGCTGAGGCGGCACGGCACACCACACACCACACACACACACACTTCATTATAAGGGTATTGGTTGTCACTCACTTCGTCTTAGCCTCTTGCAGTAGTGAGGGGTCATCTGTTGCCAGGTAGACTCGTTTCTTGTCCACGTGGATGCGTCTGGCCATGTGTTGGAACTGTTCCTCCACGTGCACCATGTACTCCTCTATAGGGTGGAACGCAGCCTCCGTCCCCACCTTATCTGTCCGTCGAACATGGACCCTACAGGGACAGAGACAGGGGTGGAGGGAGGGAGGGAGCGAGCGAGAGAGAGAGAGCAATACTTTCAGTCAATACGCTCACTATCAGCTACTTCATTCTGTACTTAATTTGGCAGAATCTTTGTGCCCTTGCCAGTCTTGCCCATAATCAGAGCGAGAGAGAGAGAGAAAGAGAGAGAGATACCCAGTGGCACAATGTAGGAGTAATGACAGAAAACTAAAGTCAGAAAGGAAGGGGGTTTGAATGGGAGATAGAAGCGAACGGACGAATAATAGACCAGCGCTGCAAGTGTTTGTGAAACTGAGTGCTTTCTTTGTTTAATCGCTCATAACACAACAACGCCAGCATCTATGGTTTGGAGGGAGAGAATAAAGGTAGACAAAGGGAATAAGAGAGAGAGAGAAAGAGAGGAGAGCAAAAAGAGCGAGAGAGAGAAAGAGCGAGAGAGAGACAGAGAGAGAGAGCGACAGAGAGACAGAGAGAGAGAGGGAGCGAATGAATGAGAAATCGAAAGAACGAGATAATAAACACAGTGTGTCTAATTACCAGAACTGGCCTGAGATCAGTCAGCCCAGTCCTCGGGATGCTCACTGAAGCAACAAACACCTTTATTTACCCTAACACACTCCTGGATCAGAGAGAATAGAGGGAACGAGAGATTAAAGGAGAGAGAGGGATGGATAGGAGTAGAGTGGGGGAGGGATTCTCCACAGGTGCACGTAAGGCTGAAAGTGAACCTCTTTGTTTCTCTACATCTATTTAACTCTCTGTTCATATCTTCATATTCACTCCCCTGCACTCTCACTCTCTCCTTCCATCTCTCTCTATCTGATCTGAAGAGACTTTTGATTATAAGTGGGACTCTTGACTACGAGCCTCTCCATTCTCTGCTTCTCTCTTCCATGGTCTCAGTCGGTCCTTCTCCCGCTCTCTCTCTCCTTTCATCTCTCCTCCTGTTTTGTTCCTCCTCTCGTTCTCTCCTCTTTCCCTCCCTTCATCCCGCCGCCCGTTCCTTGGCAGACGATGCGGCCGTGCCTGGGCGCTTAGTGCCAGACGGCGTGCGAGTAATCAATCTACCCATCCCTCCCTCCTTCTCCACTCCCCCTCCTCTCTGGCTGTCTCCACTGCTTGTGAGAAGCTGCGCTGGGGCTGAGGTTGTGCTGACGACTGCTTTTAGATGCTTTAGTCTGGTGTGTTGCAGGCCTACTGAGGGTAGAGGCTCTGCTGCGATGACATTGCTTTTCACAGGAGCAGGGGGATGCAGGGAGACGACTGGCTCCCACGTCGTCTCGTGTCCTCGGAGATACCTCATACAGTCCCTCCCCTCCGAAGCCCCTCTCGCATTCCTCCTCTAGCCCCTTTCACTCATCCCCTCACTCAATGACTCTCCCCACTTTCATGCTCTCCCACCCACACCCCATCTTCCTCTTCCCAAACCCCAATCCTACCCAACTGCTCCCCTACCCCCCCCCCCCCCCCCCCCCTTATCTCCCCCAAGTACTAAGGCACTTTATTATATTATCAGATGGAAGCAGAAAGAGAAAAGGAGCAGAGGAAACTTTCTTTCCATCTAGCACTTTATTTCAATAGGCTCCCCAGTGACAGAGGGGGGAGAATGGAGGGAGCAAGTGAGGAGAGGAGAGAGGAGAAGACAAAGCAATAGAGTTAGGAGAGACAATGATGGGAAATAGGGAAAGCGATACGGGGGAAATAGAGAAAAAGGTGAGCGAAATAAATGAGATAAAGACAAAAAAGAGGAGCAGGTGAAAGAAAGGATAGAGGTGCAGACAACATGAGAGAGAAAGTTCGATTGGGAAAGAAAGGAGGGTGATTCATAGAGTCAAAAGAGGACAGGGAGGACAGGGAGGGTTGAGAGAAAAAGGTAGCAGCAGAAGAAACTGAGAAAGAAGTAGGCCTAATAGAGGTAAAGGTGAAGAGACAGACAGACAGACAGACAGACAGACAGACAGACAGACAGACAGACAGACAAACAGACAGACAACTTTAACAGACAGAAACATACACAAATAGATAGAGAAATAGGACACTTCAAACCAATGCGCCGAAAACAGTGAAATGCTGTAACAACTTAGAAATAAAAGTAACAACTTAAAGAGCAGCAGTACAATAACAATAGCGGGGCTATATACAAGGGATACCAGTACAGAGTCAATGTGTGGACTATATACAGGGGATACCAGTACAGAGTCAATGTGTGGACTATATACAGGGGATACCAGTACAGAGTCAATGTGGAGACTATATACAGGGGATACCAGTACAGAGTCAATGTGTGGACTATATACAGGGGATACCAGTACAGAGTCAATGTGTGGACTATATACAGGGGATACCAGTACAGAGTCAATGTGTGGACTATATACAGGGGATACCAGTACAGAGTCCATGTGGAGACTATATACAGGGGATACCAGTACAGAGTCAATGTGTGGACTATATACAGGGGATACCAGTACAGAGTCAATGTGTGGACTATATACAGGGGATACCAGTACAGAGTCAATGTGTGGACTATATACAGGGGATACCAGTACAGAGTCAATGTGTGGACTATATACAGGGGATACCAGTACAGAGTCAATGTGTGGACTATATACAGGGGATACCAGTACAGAGTCAATGTGTGGACTATATACAGGGGATACCAGTACAGAGTCAATGTGTGGACTATATACAGGGGATACCAGTACAGAGTCAATGTGTGGACTATATACAGGGGATACCAGTACAGAGTCAATGTGTGGACTATATACAGGGGATACCAGTACAGAGTCAATGTGTGGACTATATACAAGGGATACCAGTACAGAGTCAATGTGTGGACTATATACAGGGGATACCAGTACAGAGTCAATGTGTGGACTATATACAGGGGATACCAGTACAGAGTCAATGTGTGGACTATATACAGGGGATACCAGTACAGAGTCAATGTGGAGACTATATACAGGGGATACCAGTACAGAGTCAATGTGTGGACTATATACAGGGGATACCAGTACAGAGTCAATGTGGGGACTATATACAGGGGATACTAGTACAGAGTCAATGTGTGGGGGCATCGGTCAGTCGAGGTAATATGTACATGTAGGTAGAGTTATTAAAGTGACTCTTCGAGCTACCCTTTAATGGGGTGTTTGAAAGCCAGCTTGACCCAGGTTGGGTGTTGTGTGTGTGTGCGTGCGTGCACATGTGTGTTAATATGCATGCATAGGTGCATGCATCCACCTACCCTATGATGGGGTGCTTGAAACCCAGCTTGGCTGTGGTGTCTGCAATCTCCTTCTCCAGCCAGGCCTGTGGACGCACCAGGTACTTAACGAACTGAGACACCCACCACACAGACGGGTCACCATGGAGACGGTGTAGACGCTGGGCTAGGTCTTCCGGGATGGACAGGGGCAGGTACGGGGGGCGGGGGTGTAGGCTATCCACGATGGGTAACTCCACCACCTGGATGTCCTTGTCATGGGCCTCACCTACAGAGACAGAGGGGGAAAGAGTTACAGGGGAGCTGCACAGCCACACTGGTTACGCCCTGGGTTAATTGACGTGAGTTAGGAGCGACTCACGCTCTGCAAAAGTTATGCATCTCACACTCACATCTGGTGTAGCAGGCCAGTTCGGCAGCATCTGTAACAGAGCGGATTTTGTCCATCCCTCACTAGAAGCGAACTAGCAACCTTCTGCTGCACAACAACACTTTGCACCAAGCAGCGTTACCTGTCACCCCACAAACGCTATGGGAGAGCAGCTACTTCTAGGTATCAGAGCAGGTGATGTCGTCTGATGGACGCTAGTCTATCGCACACATAGCTAACTAGCTAGCTATTCCACATTGGCTACACTCACCTTTATTTGACCCAACTGGCCTCCTCTTGGGTCCTATCCTTGGTTTATACAAATCTAAAAACAGATAGGTGAGAGTTGATATCCAAATAACTTTCTGCCGTACTACGTTTTCTACTCATCCAATGATGTCAGATCAGAGCAGATGAGAGGAGGGAGCCATTCTATACTATTAAAAGAGTTGTATAACTAAACCAAGATAGACCACAGCCCGTTGCTTCAAGTAGGAACAAATTAGTCTCAGTGGGCAGAACAAGCAAGGCGGTGGGCAGAGCCAAGCACGAGCTAGTGAGATCCTATTGGCTCGTTCCAGCATGCATTTGCATATTTCCATTAGGGAACGCCTACTCTGTGAAGTGCGTGTGTGCAATAATTCAATTATCTTTTGCACTTCTAAACAATGCAATTTGTTACAACTTTGGCCAAGGGTAAAGTCCCCTCTGTTTATAACATATTCTAGTTTATGGAACGGAACATTTTATTGAGATCAAATGTTTAATTGATGAGAAAATGTGCAGAATGTTGACCAAAATCCATTGCGTTCCATCATCTCCCACTGCCAGCCACTGAGCTTTCTCTCACTACCATATTTGGAAACGCCAAGCGGAGGCTTCACATTTATAGATTCCGGTGAAATATTTGTCTCATTGTTCTATCTGTGACGCAGACTTAAATCCTCGTTCCTTTACAATCATTGGATTAGTGTAAACCTTGGCTAGACAGTTTCTTCCCTCTGTACATCTAACAGCTACAGTGAACAAGTGCACACTGTGGAGAAAAGGGTATGGAATGAACCGCAGCCAAAAAGATAGAGAGAGTGAAGGAAGTTAAAGACAGGAGAAAGTCATGGAAGGATAGAGAAGTTAGAGAAGACAGGAGAAAGTCATGGAAGGTTAGAGAAGTTAGAGAAGACAGGAGAAAGTCATGGAAGGTTAGAGAAGACAGGAGAAAGTCATGGAAGGTTAGAGAAGACAGGAGAAAGTCATGGAAGGATAGAGAAGTTAGAGAAGACAGGAGAAAGTCATGCCCTTTCAAAACAACAATCCCAATTCTCTCTCGCTTTATCCCCACTGCATTCAGAGTGACAGTTGCCCTTTGGCTGTCCTTCTTTAAAGGGATAATCCACCCTAAAATTGAAATGTGACATGCTACGTCATCATGATAAGGTTCTCATCACTGGAGATAGGGGATAACAAACGATCACATTTCATGACTCTTTTAAAACAATTACTTGCACTCGGGAATGCCAAATCAGCCAATAGACTGTATGGGCAAACTTGTCTAAAACACATCAGTCTGTCTATATAGTCACGAGAAAGTATATATTTTGTTCAAATGTCTTCAAAGTGGACAGTGCACCATCAAATGAATTTCCTTTTTCCTTCAACTGCCATGATGCAAAGCAGTTTTCTCCTCTCGTCTCCCTGCACGCAGGCTCACAGGGCACATGCACGTTTGCATAGCAACCTGACTCGCACTGCTTTGAGCTAGAAATGCGATCTCTACTAGGTTGAACATGGTAAATGTTTAACACCTAAATTAATAGTGCAGTTTGTTTCAGGGATTTTACAACTAGCTAACTACTTCACATACTGATATTGGCTTTGGTATTATTGTGTTACATACATTTTCTAGCTAGTTACCTAGCTAGCCTATCTAGAGAAAGCATTGCATTGTGGGTTCTACTCTGCAGATCTCCACAAGTTTTTTTACATGTTGCTTCCTAACTACAAAATGCAAATGAAATTCCCATAGTATATTGTTCTCACATATTAGTATTATTTAACAATGTAAATCACAGGAATTTGTCATTTTAAGTGGAATATTCCTTTAAAAGCCAAGGTGAGCCAATCTACTTTCATGGTACTGGGGGTGGAACACTGGCACCAGCTGCACCCAGAGGGCGGCACATAGACGGGCATGGGACTGGCAGGGACTCTGGGCACAGTGGGCAGAGAGGAGGGTTGAGCTGGGCTGATTAGGAAGGTCATCCTCTCTGGGTTCCTGATAGCCTTTCCACCTGGGAGAGTGGGTGTTAAGCCTCAAAACACAAAGGAGTGGCCAGGACACACACACAAGCGCGCGCACAAACACATGTGGACACACACACACACTTTTGGTCTAATCTCATCTCGCCAGGAGGGATATGTCTGGCAGACAACCTCCATTCACACGTACATCGGGTCTGAAAACCAGAGGACATTTTTTAAAACATGTTTTTTTTTTACAGTTTCAAAAATAAGCTTAGACGACAACTACTGATCTCTGTGAAGTTGCAACTACGGTGACCTGTTCCATTACAGAAAGCCTAATAAAACTGCACACAGCTTTCATAACCCATTGTCAAACAAATGGCATAATTACTCATTCAAATGGCCTTTCAAAGAAAGTGTAACTGGAATAAAATAAAAAATTAATAACAAGGGAACACAAAAACCAGGGTGTCGGTGCAAGGGCATGTGTACTCCATGTAGCGTGAGCTGAATATAAATTGGCAAGAGCATTAAATATTTAACAGAAAAAATATTTCCAAGCTTTCTCTTTGCTTATATATCATCATTGGCAGGTTTTGCGAGAGGGAGAGAGGGGACTAGCCATATTTTTTAGGCCTGCAATTCTTGGCACAACTGCACAGTTAAGCGCTCCTTCCCCCTCCCATAGCTTCCTAATTAGGACACAAAGAGTCTACATTTTTACTCAACCTCCGCAATCTGCATGAATAAATTCATGCAGCAACAATTTAAGACATTTATTTCACTATTTGAGGCAGGAATGGAGAAGAAATTTAACCCATAACGCATTGTTCTGTTGACCGCGATGTCAGTATCTTTGTTGATTGGCTCCTATGCTCTCACATACACTTCCCTACAACACACACAGAAACTTAAGCACACACATGAACACGGACGCGATTACAGTATTCACTTCTACACAAGCACGTTCACACAAATACAGGCACACATCGACACACGCACACACACACACTCCCATGCACACACAAACACAAGAAAACGCACGCACGCACACACACACACACACACACACACACCCACAATAACCTTCCCAGACACACACAATACCACCCTAGACACACACACACACACAATAACCTCCCCCCCAGACAGACACACACAATAACCTCCCCCCCAGACACACACACACACACACAACCATGTACTCTCGCACCATGTGTATACAGTGGGGCAAAAAAGTATTTAGTCAGCCACCAATTGTGCAAGTTCTCCCACTTAAAAAGATGAGAGAGGCCTGTAATTTTTATCACAGGTACACTTCAACTATGACAGACCAAATTAGGGAAAAAAATCCAGAAAATCTGATTGTAGGATTTTTAATGAATTTATTTGCAAATTATGGTGGAAAATAAGTATTTGGTCACCTACAAACAAGCAAGATGTTTGGCTCTCACAGACCTGTAACTTCTTCTTTAAGAGGCTCCTCTGTCCTCCACTCGTTACCTGTATTAATTAATATTAATCCCAGAACCACACGGGGGGACCTAGTGAATGACCTGCAGAGAGCTGGGACCAAAATAACAAAGCCTACCATCAGTAACACACTACGCCGCTAGGGACTCAAATCCTGCAGTGCCAGTACATGTCCAGGCCCGTCTGAAGTTTGCTAGAGAGCATTTGGATGCATTTGGAAGAAGATTGGGAGAATGTCATATGGTCAGATGAAACCAAAATATAACTTTTTGGTAAAAACTCAACTCGTCGTGTTTGGAGGACAAAGAATGCTGAGTTGCATCCAAAGAACACCATACCTACTGTGAAGCATGGGGGTGGAAACATCATGCTTTGGGGCTGTTTTTCTGCAAAGGGACCAGGACGACTGATCCATGTAAAGGAAAGAATGAATGGGGCCATGTATCGAGAGATTTTGAGTGAAAACCTGGAGCAAGGGCATTGAAGATGAAACGTGGCTGGGTCTTTCAGCATGACAATGATCCCAAACACACCGCCCGGGCAACAAAGGAGTGGCTTCGTAAGAAGCATTTCAAGGTCCTGGAGTGGCCTAGCCAGTCTCCAGATCTCAACCCCATAGAAAATCTTTGGAGGGAGTTGAAAGTCCGTGTTGCCCAGCAACAGCCCCAAAACATCACTGCTCTAGAGGAGATCTGCATGGAGGAATGGGCCAAAATACCAGCAACAGTGTGTGAAAACATTGTGAAGACTTACAGAAAACATTTGACCTCTGTCATTGTCAACAAAGGGCATATAACAAAGTATTGAGATTAACTTTTGTTATTGACCAAATACTTATTTTCCACCATAATTTGCAAAGAAATTCCTTAAAAATCCTACAAAGTAATTTTCTGGAATTTTCTTTCTTTTTTTGTCTGTCATAGGTAAAGTGTACCTATGATTAACATTACAGGCCTCTCTCATCTTTTTAAGTGGGAGAACTTGCACAATTGGTGGCTGACTAAATACCTTTTTGCCCCACTGTAAGTGCTTCAGCTCCTATAAGGAATCCTGCTCAGATGAGCAATGAACCAGTGAAATGAACTCACCACACAATGAGAAAGCAGGACGAATCAATAAGGACCATTAGAGCATGCAAGATGCAAAAACCCAACAGGAAAATCAAGAGAAAGAGAAAACTATATCAGGAAAAGCAAGAGAAAAAGAAAGCCCAAGGGAGAGGAGGGGGAGACAGAGAACAAGGAAGCTGGAGAGGAAGTGTGAGAGAGAGGCAGAGAGGAAAAAATGTAGCGAGCATAAAGAGTGTTCAGAAAGTATGTTTCCACATTTGTTGTGTTACAAAGTTATCTACACAAAATACTCTGTAAAGTCAAAGTGGAAGACCAATTGTAAAAAAAAATATTCAACCCCCTTGAGACAATACAGTTTAAGTGGGAAGTTTACATACACCTTAGCCAAATACATTTAAACTCAGTTTTTCACAATTCCTGACAATTCATTCTAGTAAAAATTCTCTGTCTTAGGTCAGTTAGGATCAACACTATTTTAAGAATGTGAAATGTCAGAATAATAGTAGAGAAATATTTATTTCAGCTTTTATTTCTTTCATCACGTTCCCAGTGGGTCAGAGGTTTACATACACTCAATTAGTATTTGGTAGCATTGCCTTTAAATTGTTTAAAGTGTCGTTCGTTGTCTCTGATTGAGAATCATACTTAGGTAGCCTTTTTCCACCTGTGTTTTGTGGGTGAATATTTCCTGTTTAGTGTTTTTTTCATTCACCTTACTGTTCGTTTGTCGATTATTGTTTTTTTCAGTATTCAGTTATTTTATAAAAAATATAAACACTTACCACGCTGCGCTTTGGTCCTCACCTTCTTCCACCACAGACGATCGTTACAGTATGTAAACCTCTGACCCATTGGAATTGTGATATAGTGAATCATAAGTTAAATAATCTGTCTGTAAACAATTGCTGTAAAAATGACTTGTGTCATGCACAAAGTAGATGTCCTAACCAACTTGCCAAAACTATAGTTTGTTAACAAGACATTTGTGGAGTGGTTGAAAAACAAGTTTTAATGACTCCAACCTAAGTGTATGTAAACCTCCGACCTCAACTGTACATGTTAAAATCACTTTTGCCAGCTATTACAGCTCGGAATCTTGCTGGGTACATGTCTAAGAGCTTTCCACACCTGGATTGTGCAACATTTGCCCATTATTATTTTAAATAATTATTCAAGCTCTGTCAAATTGGTTGTTGATCATTGCTAGACAACCATTTTCAAGTCTTGCCATAGATTGTTGAACCGATTTAGGTCAAAACTGCAACTTGGCCACTCAGGAACATTCACTGTCTTCTTGCTAAGCAACTCCAGTGTAGATTTGCCCTTGTGTTTTAGGTTATTGTCCTGCTGAAAGGTGAACACATCTTCCAGTGTCTGGTGGAAAGCATACTGAACCAGATTTTCCTCTAGGATTTTGCCTGTGTTTAGCTCCATTCTGTTTATTTTTTATCCTGAAAAACTCCTCAATCCTTAACGACTACAAGCATAGACATAAGATGATGCAGCCACCACTATGCTTAAAAATATGCAGAGTGGTA
Organism: Oncorhynchus mykiss; assembly: GCF_013265735.2. Lineage (NCBI taxonomy): Eukaryota > Metazoa > Chordata > Actinopteri > Salmoniformes > Salmonidae > Oncorhynchus > Oncorhynchus mykiss. The sequence goes on from NC_048572.1 coordinate 30,553,712, forward strand.
CTAAGTAATGTGCAGCGGTGGAAAAAGTGTCCAATTGTCATACTTGAGTAAAAAATAGACATACCTTAATAGATAATGACTCAAGTAAAAGTGAAAGTCATCCAGTAAAATACTACTTGAGTAAAAGTCTAAAAGTATTTGGTTTTAAATATACTTAAGTATCAAAAGTAAAAGTAAAAGTATGAATAATAGAAAATTCCTTATATTAAGCAAAGCAGATGCCACAATTTTCTTGTTTTTTAAAAATGTATGAATAGCCAGAGGCACACTTCAACACTCAGACATCATTTACAAACAAAGCATTTGTGTTTAGTGAGTCCGCCAGATCAGATGCAGCAGGGATGACCAGGGATGTTCTCTGTCCTGCTAAGCATTTAAAATGTAACGAGTACTTTTGTGTGTCAGGGAAAATGTATTGAATAAAAAGTACATTATTTTACTTAAGGAATGTAGAGAAGTAAAAGTAGTCAAAAATCTAAATAGTAACGAAGTACAGAGTAGTACCACTGGTAATGTGTTGTATTGCATTTTCCCCAAACATAACACTTTGTGTTCAGGACAAACTGTTAATTTTTTTCAGTGTTACTTTATTGCCTTGTTGCAAACAGGATGTGTCAATTATGTTAGTATTGCAGGCGTCACTGCAGTCCCTGGTTTGAATCCAGGCTGCATCACATCCGGCTGTGATTGGGAGTCCCATAGGGCGGCGCACAATTGGCCCAGCGTCTTCCGGGTTTGGCTGGGATAGGCTCGTCATTGTACCATAATGCAGATACCTCAATGGTTCAACCGTAGCTATAGAACCGGGCCAAACTATAAATACCTGGCTGCTCACCCGACAGCGCGCACCCTGCCTACCTGACCAGTGCCCTGTAGACACCCCAGTGCGGTCGGTACAGGAGTTGCTGACGGGGTGGAAGACGGTCTCCCAGCCACCCGTGGCGTAGCGCCAGTTGTGGGACTCCAGGATGAGGGTGCGCTGGGTGCCGTATGCGATCATGAAGCAGTAGACCACGTGGTGCAGCTGACAGCCATAGCCACAGCCCTTGTTGATGTTACACACCAGCTTACGTGCCTTGCTGCAGTCCTGGGGGTTCTGATGAGGGGGGAGGGAGAGGTAGAGAGAGGGAGGATGAGAGAGAGAGACAGATCGAGACGGAGCGGAGAGAGTGGGAGTGAAGAAAACGACAGAGGGGGATGGGGGAGAGAGACATATGGGTGTAAGAACATACATTTGACCACTTGACCTCTGGGGGGCCCAAAATGGCTTTCTGAGCATTGTTCTCTAATTTATGATAACACAATTTGCCTATATCTCTCGCTCTCTTTCACTCTCTTCCCCTCTCTGTCTCTCATGACAAAGAGATCTCCCGAAATATGAGCCAGAGAAAAAAAGCATTCTCTCAAAATGGCACCTGTAAATCACGACGTGAGACCATTCCACCGTGTTCAACTACACCTCATCAGACGAGCGGTGGCAAAATGATGCCATGCGGCGCTGCGTCGTGCCCCACAGTGACAGAAGAGGAAGCGAAATATCCCACTCCCTCATTATTTCTGTTTCAATGGAAATCAATAAACTAAGTAGACCAGACCCAGCTGCTATCGCATTGGTGTCTATGGGAGAGCCACCCCCTTAAGTAGACAGGAACTAAAAAATGTTTTCAATCCAATCAAATCAAATTTTATTGGTCACATACACATGGTTAGCAGATGCTATTGCGAGTGTAGCGAAATGCTTGTGCTTATAGTTGCGACAGGGCAGCAATATCTAGCAAGTAATCTAACAAGTCTACAACAACTACCCAATACACACAAATCTAAGGTAAAGGAAAGGAATAAGAATATATACATAGAAATATATGGATGAGCAATGACAGAGCATATGCAAGATGCAAAAGATGGTATAAAATACAGTATATACATATGAGATGAGTAATGCGAGATATGTAAACATTATTAAAGTGGTATTATTAAAGTGAAGAGTGATTCATTTGTTAAAGTGGCCAATGATTTCAAGTCTGTATGTAGGCAGCAGCCTCACTGTGTTAGTGATGGCTGTTTGACATCCTGTTTGAGTTTCTGAGATAGAAGCTATTTTCCAGTCTCTCGCCCACAGCTTTGATGCATCTGTGCTGACCTCGCCTTCTGGGTGGCAGCGAGGTGAACAGGCAGTGGCTCAGGTGGTTGTTGGCCTTGATGATCTTTTTGGCTTTCCTTTGATATCGGGTGCTGTAGGTATCCTGGAGGGCAGGTAGTTTTCCCCCAGTGATGTGTTGTACCGACCGCACCACCCTCTGGAGACCCCTGCGGTTATGGTTGGAGCAGTTGCAGTACCAGGCGGTGATGCAGCCGACAGGATGCTCTCAATTGTGCATCTGTAAAAGTTTGTGAGGGTTTTAGGTGACAAGCCAAATTTCTTCAGCCTCCTGAGGTTGAAGAGGCCCTATTGCACTTTCTTCACCACACTGTCTGTGTGGGTGGACCATTTCAGTTTGTCTGTGATGTGTAAGCTGAGGAACATAAAACTTTCCACCCAACGATGTGGTTAGGGGGGTACTCCCTCTGCTGTTTCCTGAAGTCCACGATCATCTCCTTTGTTTCGTTGACGTTGAGTGAGAGGTTGTTTTCCTGACATCACACTCTGAGCACCCTCACCTCCTCCCTATAGGCTGTCTCGTCGTTGTTGGTAATCAAGCCTACTGCTGTTGTGTAGTCTGCAAACCTCTGCAGACCCTGCCATATTCGTCTCGTGTCTGAGCCGTTGAATTGTGATTCCACTTTGTCTCTATCCTGACATTTTGCTTGTTTGATTGCCTTGCGGAGGGAATAACTACACTGTTTGTATTCGGCCATATTCCTAGTCAACTTACCATGATTAAATGCGGTGGTTCACGCTTTCAGTTTTGCGTGAATACCGCCATCTATCCACGGTTTCTGGTTAGGGTAGGTTTTAATAGTCACAGCGGGTACAACATCTCCTATGCACTTCTTTATAAACTCACTCACCGAATAAGTGTATAAATCTATATTATACTCTGAGGCTACCCGGAACATGCCCCAGTCCATGTGATCAATCAATCTTGAAGTGTGGATTCCGATTGGTCAGACCAGCGTTGAATAGTCCCTGTCACGATTACATCCTGTTTGAGTTTGGTGTCGTGGTCAGATTTGACCGAAGGAAGGTTGGGAGAGGAGGGCTTTGTATGCATTGCGGAAGTTAGAGTAGCAGTGATCCAGAGTAAATGGCCTGAGTGAACTTAATTTATCTACCATCTTTGGTTCCCCATCTTCTTCTCTTCACTCCGCACCAACTTGTGCCAACATCTTTCTAAATAGCAATTTACTCTGCATTGCGAGTGTTTTACTCATTAGGCTGTCACAGCTGAAACTGGTTGGCGGTGATCATGGCGGCAAGGCGTCTGGCAAGTGCTAACGTTATCACACCGCTTGTCTGTTTAAAAACTAGAGGAGAGCTAATGTTCCTTCATGTTCCAAATGTATTACCGCCGACGTTCAATAATAACCTGAACAACACAAGCAGATGTCAACGAAGCAACAAACAAGCCACTGGGAAGATTTCCTTTGAGGAATCTGTGTGTGTGTGTGTGTGTGTGTATTTGAGGTAAATATCGCTCCTCTTCTCCATATTGGCCCCATAGGTATCACACTTACAGTTGAATCGAGTACAGGCTTTACTGAATAAATAACAAAGACGTAATGTAATATGAGATTTAATTAAATTGTTTGGTGTGCGGCCTTGTCTCAGATGATGTGATGGCAGGTAGCCCTATGCGAGGCTTTTGGCATTGAAACACCTCCGCTGGGGTAAAGGAGTTCCAATGACGGGCCTTAAGGTTATTATAGCTGTTGGTTGTGGGGAGGAGGGTGGTTGTCGAAACTGTTGCTGAAAAATAGCAAGTGAGAGAACATGGGTAAGTGATAATTGCAGGAGTGAGCCCATAGGTTAAACAGCAAGTGTGAGGAATGTGCATTATTGTGCCATGCTTATATGCTATAAGGTAAATAGGCGAATGAGATTCCGCAGATGGCTAATAGGGAAGAGGAGAAGAGGCAAGACTGTGTTGATGATACACTACATGACCAAAAGTATGTGGACACCTGCTCATCAAACATCTCATTCCAAAATCATGGTCATTAATATGAAGTTGGTCCCCCCTTCGCTGCTATGACAGCCTCCACTCTTCTGGGACGGCTTTCCACTAGATGTTGGACCATTGCTGTGGGGACTTGCTTCCTTTCGGCCCCAAGAGCATTTGTGAGGTCGGGCACTGATGTTGGGCAAATGGGCCTGGCACACAGTCAGCGTACCAATTCATCCCAAAGGTGTCCAATGGGGTTGAGGTCAGGGTTTTGAACAGGCCAATCAAGTTCTTCCACAGCGATCTCGACAAACCATTTATATTTGGATATTGCTTTGTGTACGGGGGCATTGTCATGCTGAAACAGGAACGGGCCTTCCCCAAACTGTTGCCACAAAGTTGGATGCACAGAATCGTCTAGAATGCCATTGTATGCTGTAGAAGATGTCCCTTCACTGGAACTAAGGGGCCTGAACAATGAAAAACAGCCCCAGACCATTATTCTTCTTCCACCAAACTTTACAGCTGGCACTATGCATTGGGGTGTTCTCCTGGCATCCGCCAAACCAGATTCATCAGTTGGACTGCCAGATGGTGAAGCGTGATTCATCACTACAGAGAATGCATGTACACTGCTCCAGAATCCAATTGCTGCAAGCTTTACACCACTTCAGTCACCACTTGGCATTGCGCATGGTGATCTTAAGCCTGTGTCCAGCTGCTCGGCCATGGAAGCCCATTTCATGAAGCACCTGTTTGAACATTTCTTGTGCTGACGTTGCTTCCAGATGCAGTTTGGAACTCGGTAGTGAGTGTTGCGACCGAGAACAGATTTTTACACGTTATGCGCTTCAGCCCTTGGCGGTCCCGTTCTTGTTTGGCCTACCACTTTGTGGCTGAGCCGTTGTTGCTCCTAGACGTTTCCACTTCACAATAACAGCACTAATTTGAAGGGGTGTCCACATACTTTTGTATATATAGTGTACATGTGTACTCAATCCGACTATGCCAGTAGAAATGGAAATGAAGTGGATTATGTTATGCTTAATGGATGAATATAAACAAGCATCCAGACCAGCCTTCCTCATTGAACGTTTGTGTGCTCATTGAACGGTGTTGTTGTTGCGAGTCTCAACAACAACCACTTGAAAGGCAGTTTTACACCAGCGAGCCCATCTCTTTTGGAGTATGGCGTTAAATCAGAACGACAAACAACCATAAGCGCACAAACTCTGAACTACTTTGGTTGTTTAAAAATGACAGATTCATGCGATTCAGATGTGCTAGGAGACAAAGTTCAATGGTAATTATGGAGAGCGTGAAATACCAAGGCTGACCCTTACTGCTATAGGTTAAGTAGCCCTTCAAAAACTGCATTTTCTAGTTAAAATACAGTAGACTGAAAATGTGCATGTGAGTGCGTGAGAAAGAGAGAGAGAGAGAGAGGGTGACTCATTAAATATGACCTATAATCAGCTGGTTCAGAGCTGATGATGTGCTATGGAAGAACAAGTGAAAGTGGAAGGCTGAAAATGGAGGAGGTACTGTGTGTTTGTGTCTGTGACAAGGTGGTACTGTGTGACACTGAACAAAGGGACACCAAGTAAAGGCCACTGTGTTCTCATTGAAGAGTGCGCAGTGAGACAGACAGACAGACATACAGACAGGTTGATGGAGTCAGCCGGGCCAGGGCCGAAGGGCGCAGGGGCTGAGGTTGGTGGTGTGGGGGAAGGGTGGTGTGTGTGTGTGTGTGTGTGTGTGTGTGTGTGTGTGTGTGTGTGTGTGTGTGTGTGTGCAGGAGTGTGTATATGTGCTCATGCACATCCGTGTGTGTCTGTGTGTGTTTGTAGACCTGGGATTGATGTTACTGACAGAAGTGTAAGAGGTAGACGGGTCCCTGGCTCCCTAAGTGTGTGTGTGTGTTTGTGTGTCTGCCAGCCTGTGAGGACTGTGTGTGGTTGATGAATTAGTGATGGCGGCCACTGGAGCTGTGTGATCCCTCAGCAGTGGTGACAGCAGCTGTTAGCTATGGCGTCTCCTCCCAGCCACACTCACTCTGGCTCTCTTCATCAAACACCAAGGCTCATTAATGCTGCAGGGCCCAACGCCGCACAGCCCCACCCCAGGCCTGCTGCATGCAAACTGGGGAAGGGAGGAGGGCTGAGGGGAGACTCCTGGGTCACTGGGGGTGGAGGGTATATGAGGGGATAACAGAAAGTGGATAGTGTCGGAGGATGGTGGGTGTGTGTGTGTGTGACAGGATAGATGATATACAGGGATTAGACAGCAGTCAGACCCTTAGACACGATGTGTTTCATCTATGGTGATTCTGACAGGTTTGGCTTGTGTTAGGTAGAGAAGAGCAGGTGTGAGAAAGAGTGTTTGTGTGTGCGTGTGTGTGTGTGTGTACCTGTAGGTAGGTGATCCTGCTCTGCACCAGGTTAGACAGGTCCCTGGCCTCCTTCACTCTCCAGTCTCCCACTCCATCAGCCTGGCTGAGGTAGTACAGGTCTGTCATGATAGACCTGCACGCACACACACACGCGCGCACATGCACACACACACACACACACACACAAATGCACACATACCGAAAAAGAAACCCATAAGTCCAGTGTGCTACATAGCACAGAGACACATATACAGCAGTTTCCCATCTCTAAAAACCAGCATGGCTCAATTAATTTCAGTGACCCAAATCAGTCACATCCTCAGTGTGGGAAACCTCCTGAGCACAAGTACCCATGCACACTTACACACACACTTACACACACAGACACTTGTGCATGTACACACATGCACACGCGTCCTCTGGCAAGACATAATCATTACTCATGCTTCCATTTTTAATCTTAAACCACAACATGTGTGTTTGATATGAAGCCATGTCAAACTCCTTTACCCAGAACCCACCAGGGACATATCACAGTCTCCCTGTGAGATAACTACAACTCTCCGCTAGTCACTGAGTTAACATGCATTGTAAATAAAATAAAATATATACTAATCTAGTTGTTTCAACTAATCATTACTAAGTAACTGGTTACACGTGTTATCAAATAAAATAAAATATCGCCCAAACTTAGCTACAAATTGAGAAAACTTTGGCAAAAGTCCATTTCAAATGATGTGTTTGCTCAACTTGTCTCATATGTTCACTCAACTAAACATGATTATTTGGGCATCTTAACTAAAAAAGTCTGTGCAACTGGTTACACACAGTACTTTTAACATACATATTTGACGCATGTTGACATACATAATTACATTGTCCACAGTAATTATTATTCAACAGGTCCTCACCTAGGATTTGAATGTACAACATCTTGGTTCATGGCATTCCAATCTTCCTGCTATGGTACCATGCCTCTGCCAGTTATCAGTCACCTTGATTATTCTCTCAATATTGATTTGATTTGAGGTTTTTCCTGTTGTCTACTGTTGGTGGGGCATATTATTCTGTTTTATTGTTACTCCTTAATCACTATGATAAATACAATAGTTTTTCCTGAATTAAAAAATATATATATATATTTCACCTTTATTTAACCAAGTAAGCTAGTTGAGAACAAGTACTCATTTACAACTGCGACCTGGCCAAGATGAAGCAAAGCAGTGCGACACAAACAACAACACAGAGTTACTCATGGAATAAACAAGCGTACAGTCAATAACACAATAGAAAAAAAAAGACCGTCTGTATACAGTGTGTGCAAATGGGATGAGGAGGTAAGGCAATAAATAGGCCATAGTAGCGAAGTAATTACAATTTAGCAGATTAACGAGTGATAGATGAGCAGATGATGATGTGCAAGTAGTGATACTGGTGTGCAAAAGAGCAGAAAAGTTAATAAAAACAACATGGGGATGAGGTAGGTAGATTGGGTGGGCTATTTACAGATGGACTATGTACAGCTGCAGCGATCGGTTAGCTGCTCAGATAGCTGATGTTTAAAGTTAGAGAGGGAGATGTAAGACTACAGCTTCAAGGATTTTTGCAATTCGTTCCAGTCACTGGCAGCAAAGGAGGTACTGGCTTTGGGGATGACCAGTGCAATATAACTGCTGGAGTGCGTGCTACGGGTGGGTGTTGCTATGGTGACCAGTGGGCTGAGATAAGGCGGGGCTTTACCTAGCAAAGACTTATAGATGACCTGGAGCCAGTGGGTTTGGTGACGGATATGTAGTGAGGGCCAGCTAACGAGAGCAAACAGGTTGCAGTGGTGGGTAGTATATGGGGCTTTGGTGATAAAACGGATGGCACTGTGATAGACTACATCCAGTTTGCTGAGTGTTGGGGGCTATTTTGTAAATGACATCGCCGAAGTCAAGGATCGGTATGATTGTTAGTTTTACGAGGGTATGTTTAGCAGCATGAGTGAAGGATGCTTTGTTGCGAAATAGGAAGCCAATTCTGGATTTAATTTTGGATTGGAGATGCCTATGTGAGTTTGGAAGGAGAGTTTACAGTCTAACGAGACACCTAGATTTTTGTAGTTGTCCACATATTTTAAGTCAGAACCGTCCAGAGTAGTGATGCTAGTCAGGCGGGCGGGTGCGGGCAGCAATCGGTTGAAGAGCATGCACTTAGTTTTACTAGCATTTAAAAGCAGTTGGAGGCCACGGAAGGAGTGTTCTATGGCGTTGAAGCTCATTCGGAGGTTTGTTAGCACAGTGTCCAAGAAGGGCCAGATGTATACAGAATCTTCTACATTTGCACTCACTGTACACAGATTTTTCTATTATTTTGTGTTATTGACTGTATGTTTGTTTATGTGTAACTCTGTTGTTGTTTCTGTCACACTGCTTTGCTTTATCTTGGCAAGGTCGCAGTTGTAAATGAGAACTTGTTCTTAACTGGCCTACCTGGTTAAATAAAGGTGAAATAAAAAATATAAATAAAAAAGAGGTTGGTGATGGTGAATAACCTACTTACCAGTATTTCTTTATTAATGTCTAAGAAGGTTAAAGATTGACCATACTGCCACACTGAAAAAACAAGATGGTGGAGAAGAGGATGAAAGGCTTACCTTTAGAGCTACACATTGCAGGTTCAAACCAAACATGTACAGATTGTCGACATATGAAGTGTAAAAATATGGTTTGGTTTGTATGACTAAATGTTACGTTTATATTCCAATCTGGTTTCTTAAAAAAATGTGTGTGTGTGGGGGGGGGGGGGGGTCTAAGCTGACAACGCAATGAATAACATATTCATAAATGGCAAAAAAAAAGACAGTCAAAAAATAAATCATAAGGAATATGGTTTTGAAGTGTCTGTCCTACATCTAGGAGATAAAAGAAAGCTCAGGGGGAAAAAGTATAATATAGTACCAGTCAAAAGTTTGGACTCCTACTCATTCCAGGGTTTTTCTTTATTTTACTATTTTCTACATAGAAAGACATCAAAACTATGAAATATGGAATCATGTAGTAACCAAAAAAGTGTTAAAGAAATCTAAATATATTTCAGATTGAGATTATTCAATGTAGCCACCCTTTGCCATGATGACAGCTTTGCACACTCTTGGCATTCTCTCAACCAGCTTCATGAGGTAGTCACCTGGAATGCATTTCAATTAACAGGCGTGCCTTAAGTTAATTTGTAGAATTTCTTTCCTTCTGAATGCATTTGAGCCAATCAGTTGTGATGTGACAAGGTAAGGGTGGTATACAGAAGATAGCTCGATTTGTTAAGTCGATATTATTGCAAGAACAGCTCAAATAACCAAAGAGATATGACAGGTCAGTCAATCTGGAAAATTTCAAGAATTTTGAATGTTTCTTCAAGGGCAGTAGCAAAAACCATCAAGCGCAATGATGAAACTGGCTCTCATGAGGACCGCCACAGGAAAGGAAAACGAGATTTACCTCTGCTGCAGAGGATAAGTTCATTAGAGTTTACCAGCCTCAGAAATGTAAAGAACAGCTCAAATAAGCTGTCACACCCTGACCATAGAGAGCCCTTGGTTCTCTATGGTGTAGTAGGTCAGGGTGTGACTAGGGGGTGTTCTAGTATGTCTATTTCTATATTGGTGCTAATATGATTCCCAATTAGAATCAGCTGTTTATCGTTGCCTCTGATTGGGGATCATATTTAGGTAGCCATTTCCCCACCTGTGTTTTGTGGGATATTGTTTTGTGTTTGTGCATCACTACTTTCACATTTCGTTGTTGGTTTATTGTTTTTTGTTCAAAGTTTCGCCATAATAAAGATGTGGAACTATACTCACTCTGCGCCTTGGTCCACTCATTACGATGATCGTGACATAAGCAAAGAGAAAATACATAAACTTTTCAGAGGGGACTGTGTGAATCAGGCCTTCATGGTCAAATTTCAGCAAAGAAACCACTACTAAAGGATACCAATAAGAAGAAGAAACACGGGCAATGGACATTAGACCGGTGGAAATTTGTCCTTTGGTCTGGTGTCGTTGTGAGACGCTGTGTGGGTAAACGGATGATCTCCGCATGAGTATTTCCCACCGTGAAGCATGGAGGAGGAGGTGTTATGGTGTGGGGGTGCTTTGTTGGTGACACTGTCTGTGATTGATTTAGAATTCAAGGCGACCATCAGAGTCCCTGGGTTCGCGCCCAGGCTCTGTCGTAACTGGCCGCGACCGGGAGGTCCGTGGGGCGATGCACAATTGGCCTAGCGTCGCCCGGGATAGGGAGGGTTTGGTCGGTAGGGGTGTCCTTGTCTCATCGCGCACCAGCGACTCCTGTGGCGGGCTGGACGCAGTGTGCGCTAACCAAGGTGGCCAGGTGCACTGTGTTTCCTCCGACGCATTGGTGCGGCTGGCTTCCAGGTTGGATGCGCGCTGTGTTAAGAAGCAGTGCGGCTTGGTTGGGTTGTGTATCGGAGGACGCATGACTTTCAACCTTCGTCTCTCCCGAGCAAGTACGGGAGTTGTAGCGATGAGACAAGATAGTAGCTACTACAACAATTGGATACCACGAAATTGGGGAGAAAAAGGGGTAAAATTCAAAAATAAATAAATAATAATAATAATAATAAAACATTTAAAAAAATAATTCAAGGCGCACTGCAGTGATATGCCATCCCATCTGGTTTGGGCTTAGTGGGACTGTCATTTGTTTTTTCATCAGGATAATGACCCAACACACCTCCAGGATGTGTAAGGAATATTTTACCATGAAGGAGAGTGATGGAGTGCTGCATCAGACGACCTGGCCTCCACAAACCCCCAACCTCAACCCAATTGAGATGGTTTGTGATGAGTCGGATCACAGAATGAAGGAAAAGCAGCCAACAAGTGCTCAGCACGTGGGAACTCCTTCAACACGGTTGGAAAAGCAATCCAGGTGAAGCTGGTTGAGAGAATGCCAAGAGTGTGCAAAGCTGTCAAGGCAAAGGGTGGCTATTTGAAAAATCTCAAATATATATTATACTCAAATTGTCACGCCCTGGCCATAGAGAGGCTTTTTATTCTCTATTTTGGTTAGGCCAGTGTGTAACTAGGGTGGGCATTCTATGTCCTTTTTTCTATGTTTTGTATTTCTATGCCTTGGCCTGGTATGGTTCTGAATCAGGGACAGCTGTCTATCATTGTCTCTGATTGAGAACCATACTTAGGTACCCTTTTCCCCCACCTGTTTTGTGGGAAGTTAACTTTGTCTTTGTTCAGGGCACATAGCCCAAAGCTTCACGGTTTGGTTTGTTCTTCATTTGTCGGCGTAATTTTTAAATAAAGTTAAAATGTACGCTTACCATGCTGCACCTTGGTCCACTCCTTCAGCCAGCCGTGACACAAATAAAATAGATTCTGATTTGTTTAACACTTTTTTGGTTATTACATGATCCCATATGTGTTATTTCATAGTTTTGATGTCTTCGTTAGTATTCTACAATGTAGAAAATAGTAAAAATAAAGAAACTCTTGAATGAGTAGGTGTTCTAAAACTTTTGACCGGTAGCGTACGTCAACGTTCAAAGGCAAGCATTTCAAAATCTTTCCAACATCGTGGATGGTTCCTACGACAGTGGATACTTTATTAATGGTAAAAATGAATTCATGATTTTTAACTCTGTCGTGATTGTATGATTTGTCGAACATCGAATGGATATCTGTCAAGCTAGTAATCTGGTTGACTGGCAAGTGCCAGGCAGGGCTAACGTTAGCTATTTAGCTAGGCACCAGGTAAGTTAGCTGGCTAGAGCTAATATTAGCTAGCTAAAGTCAGCTGAAGCTCTTGTTTCGAAACACCCCTGTCTAAAAGAGGCATAATCTGAAACTGGTTGGAATCGATGGAAGAACAGCATCAAATTCAATATGGATAAATACAGAATCAAGACGAGGAGAGGAGGATGTCAGGTCTCCGTAAACACAGGAAAAAGAAGGAGAAGCAATCCAGAGAATGAACTACCGCACTCAAACATGAAGAGACCTAGGTAAGTGGGCTGAAGTGAACTTCCTGCCAAACCTCCACCTTGGAAAGGACTCAGGGAGTCGTAAATCGCTGAGACAGGTAATGGAAGTTCAGAAGACGAACGGAAGATCGATAGGAAGATGCAGAACACATTCGCCCTGCGGTGCCAGGGTAGAGTCACCGACACTCAAATTGTAAAGGAGTTCCTTGATCACTGGACTGCTCTGAGCATGGAGCCACAGGTAAAATTGCAATGCTGTATTAATATATTAGTTCTACTGAATTAAATTGTGATACAGTATTCCAAACCTGTGATAAATTCTAAATTATGTCTATTCCAAGTGTAGGTGTATGCAGAGTTCTAGCGAATTACAAACCAGAACCTGTCAAACATCTTCTATGCTGAGATTGACCGTCACACCCCTCGGTTAATGACCTTGTACAGACAGATGGCATCGAAGACTGGAAGGACTGCTGACACTTTGGTTGACATTCTGAGGTGTCATGATCTACAGGTAGACGGAGGACTCCACATTATACTGAATTCAGATCTTGGTCTAATGCAATTATCAACTACTTATTAAACCTTGAGGGGAGATGTCCCAGACACAGATTAAGCCTAGTCCTGGACTAAAATTATTTCTATGGAGATTCTCCATTGAGCTTGCTTTTTAGTCCAGGACTAGGCTTGATAAGAATTTAAAAAGGCACCTGATAGTTTGCCCTTTTGGGACTATTCCACTGGTTCCATTGTACCTTGTTCCTAATTAAACCGACCTCAGTGAAATATTTAAAATCTTTCTCTGGTACCAGGTTAGATTAGTAAGCCGATGTCATAAAATGTACATTCATGTATCCCTTTAGGAACACATGATGCCCACACAAGGTGTACAACAGTTCTCTGTGCTCTTCCTGTGTTGCTGCGCTAGTAAGCAAAACATGCTAGGTAGGTTTTCTGTCATTCCAGTAATTTTGTATTATTGTGCCCATTCCCAATCAACCCACTCCAGCTCCTGAGGTGATCTCAGATGATTAGATGGGTGAGTATGGTCAATCTAGCCAACCATAAGTCAGTGTAGATTTATTGCTATATAACATATCTGTCTAGTATTCTCATCTGGATTCAGACGAACCAGAGGTTGGTGACTCACCGGTAGCCCTGCTGACAATCGTTGTTGATAACACAGAAAATCCAGTCCACTACAATCCGGTCAAGATCTGTCGTCCTGGAGACTGAAGTTGTGGTGATTGACCTCCCCAGACTGCCGGATGCTTTCCTGGGTAATGTTTGGTCTGATTTATGCTCTACATCTCAGTTATCCGAAAGAACTGTCCAACACGTTCAAGTTCATTCAGAAAATCCTGCTTTAAATCACAACTATTGTTGACATTGTGGCATTTTTTTTAACGAAAGGAACCACAAAAGACACTTTCTCTTACCCCCTAATCATCATTACAGTAGCACCTCTACCAGGGTTGGGGTCAATTCCATTTCAATTCAGGAAGTAAACTGAAATTCCAGTTCTAATTTCATTTTATAGGAGGCAATGAGAAAAATTGGAATTGATAGTGAAATGTTAGCTTACTTCCTGAATTGAAAAGGAATTGACCCCAACCATGGTGGAAGTGCTACTGTAAAGTGTTCTCTTGAACAGTTAACCTTTGCAGTGTGTAGGCTAATAATTGTAGGTCATGGTGCTTCTTAGATCTGCCGTTTTCCTTAACTTATTATTTCCTTGCTCAAATGCGTTGAGATAATTAGCATGTTGTCTACCGTTATTAACATGGCACTTGAATATGTCTACAGCTGTTAGTTTTTTTTCAAGCATGTTGTCCACTGCTTGTAACACGCAGCACTTGAATAGGCCTAGCACTGCCAATTATTTTTTTCGGGCTTACATATGGAGCAATGTCTCAGTGGAGGTCAGGGTCGGGTCAATTCCATTTTAAATTCAGTCAATCCAGGTAGTGATCTGAAATTCAAATGTTTTCCTCAAAGGAGGCAATGAGGAAAATATTAGAATTTCAGTTTACTTACCAAATCGACTGATTTGAAAATGACTGACCAAAACCTGACCTCCACTGAGACATTCCCACATTGACCCCAATCTGTAATTGGGGTCAATTTAATAGTGGAACCTTGCACCATGTTCTCTAACATGTAAACCTTTTCCTGTAGTCTCTTTAAATGTACTCTGATTGTTATTGTTACTGCAGCAATAAATCCATATTATTCCTGGTTTAAAAGCATTCATTTGTACGTGTTTTTTTTTTAACATTGCAATTATTTTGTTTGAGTCAGTGCTGCTAAAGAAAACCTACGCAATCAGTTGCCAAAGTTTTTGATTAGATGCACAACTACCTTTTGATTGAAGTTCTAGTTTTTAATTTGCATATTAGTTGTTGCAACTTACAATAATTGATTACAGGTTAATGGCTAGGAAGTAAGCATTTCACAAAAATATTAAGTTCATACATGAAGTTTGTAGAACAACTACTTGAAAGTGGTGTTACATTTACTTAAACATGATGAGTTTAATTGATATATATTTTAAGTTACTGTAGATCATAGTAATAAAGTTCATTCTAATTACTTTAATTAAGCTATCTGTAATCAAAAATGTATATTAATTAACAGAAATTGAGTACTGTGTATTTTTTAAAACTAAAAGTCAGTTAAGAACAAATTCTTATTTTCAATGACAGTCTAGGAACAGTGGGTTAACTGACTTGTTCAGGGGCAGAATGACAGATTTTTACCTTGTCAGCTCAGGGATTCGATCTTGCAACATTTTGGTTACTAGTCCAACGCTCTAACCACTAGGCTACCTGCCGCCCCAATCAATAATTTTAAGTTTCATAATAACAACAAAAACTAAGCACAAATGCCACAAATGTATTGAGTTCTGCTAACTTATTCGGTTTTACAGTGTACTTGTACCGGCCGTTGGTGGAAGAAGGTGAGGACCAAAGTGCAGTGTGGTACGTGTTCGTCATGTTTATTCCAAACTGAACACTAAAATGCAAAACAGCAAAGAGACAACCGAAACAGCTCCGTCAGGTGCAATACACACTAAACAGAAATGAACTACCCACAAAAACCCAGTGGGAAAAAGCTACCAAAGTATGGTTCTCAAAAGTATGGTTCTCAATCAGAGACAACGAGACAGCTGCCTCTGATTGAGAACCACACCCGGCCAAACAACAAAGAAATCCAAAAACATAGAAAAAGGAACATAGAATGTCCACCCTAGTTACACCCTGGCCTAACCAAAATAGAGAATAAAAGCCTCTCTATGGCCAGGGCGTGACAGTACTTGGCCTTCATTGGTATTTAATTGTAGCTTATGTACCTATTTGTGAGAAGTGTAACATCATAATCATATTATTTTAGTCAAACTTTTTATGGTTATTTCTCACATTGATTGATCAGCCATGAACTAAAATGTTGCTATTGTCTACCCTTGAATCTTAAAATGAGGATAATGCTTTTAGGGCCTGATGCCTCTTAAACTTTAAGTGTTTTTCCCAAAGACTTGCCATTATTTTGCTACAATTACCTCCACGTATCATCATGAAAAGAACTGGAAGCAGTTTGATATTCAGAGTTTTTTACATTTCATTTTGTTTTCAATTCAATAGAGTTGAATTCATCCCTGA
The DNA here is from genome assembly GCF_013265735.2 of Oncorhynchus mykiss. Classification (NCBI taxonomy): domain Eukaryota; kingdom Metazoa; phylum Chordata; class Actinopteri; order Salmoniformes; family Salmonidae; genus Oncorhynchus; species Oncorhynchus mykiss. The sequence goes on from NC_048572.1 coordinate 30,569,866, forward strand.
TGTTGAATTAGCCTTTTCTTACTTCCACAAAGCATTCCAGGATGTATGCAACAAGCACGCCCCTTTCAAACAATACCGAATTAAGGGCAGACAACTCTGGTTCTCAGATGAACTAGCTGAAATCATAAGGAAACGGAATGGTGTGTGGGCTAAAGCAAGGAGGTCTGATTAGGTTGAAGATTGGATGGCTTTTAAACGCCTTTGGAATCAGGGTGTGACTACGACCCGAGAGTTGAAAGCAGACTGCTGGTAGGTGGTAACTGAGAACCTGTTTTAATCAGCATTTTCTTGATGCAGGTGGATTATTTGATAGGGTTAAAGGTCTAAATGAGTCCCCTGCGAAATGACCTGATACCCCCGTCCACTCCTTCTCCAGGTTCTCCTTCTCTGTCTCAGAGGTGCGTAGAGGGGCGAAAGCAATTGATGTCAAACAAATCCCCTGGCCCCGATGGTCTAGACCCCCGCCTATTATTATGTGCAGGCATAATTGCTCCCCCTTTAACATGCACATTTAACCTCACTATAAAATGTAATGAAATACCCAAGTTGTGGGAATCAGCATTTTACCTTCTTCTTTTGAAATGAGGTGACCACAGTCTACTGAATAACTATAAGCCCATATCTAAATAGTATGTTTTGGCAAAAGTATTGGAGTTCCTAGTCAATAAGCAGCTTAAGGCCTACTTCCAGGAAAACAATATTTTGGGTGGTATGCAATCAGGTTTCAGGACAAGCCACAACAGCACTGTTACAGTAATATTGAACGGTTTTGGATGATATTTACTGTGCTCTGGATAAGAAGTTGCATTGTGTATCAGATTTGTTCATAGATTTGTCAAAGGAATGGGACACTGTGGACCATACTGTATTGGTGCAGAGACTGAAGTGTATTGGGATTACTGGTCATGCTCTAGAGTGGTTTGTGAAATACCTGTCAAATAGAACCCATTGTGTTAAGGCAGATGGTTGTAAATCCGACATCATAGAGCTGCACTCAGGTGTGCCTCAAGGATCCATTTTAGGTCCCCTGTTGTTTATTATCTAGATCAACAACATTGGGAGACATGTTGAGACAGCTGACGTTTAATGCGAATGACACTGTCTCTATTCAAGTTGCAGCAGTTTGATTTTGGCTTTTGAAAGATCTAACATCAAAAATAATCTGTGCAAATTGAAGCTTGTTCTGAATTCCTCTTAAACAAAACACATCCTAATTTCCAATACTAAACACTCTGAAAACCATGTCATTACTACCTTGGAAGGGAATTCCATATAGCGAGTCAAGAAGTACAAATATCTGGGCGTTTGGGTGGATGAGAAGCAGAGCTTCACTACTCATCTTGAGAACCTGGTAAAGAAGATCAGGTTGAGAATAGGTTTTATTACTGGTATAAGGCTCAGCCAGAAAGAGCTGCTACGGTGTACATTCCTCTCTGTCTTGGACTACAGTGATGTCATTTATATGCAGACCTCAAGCACTACCATGAATGCACTTGATTCTGTGTTTCACGCAGCTCTTAGGTTTATTACCAACCAAAAGCTTTTGACACACCACTGTGATCTCGATAGTGCTGTTGGCTGGTCTTCATTGACTCTACAGTACATAGATCATAGTATACCAATCTTGAAGCCTAAGGCCATTTTGGGAAAACTGCCACTTTATCTCCGTTATTCTTTGATAAGGTCAGAACATATATATCAGTTATGGTCTCACTCCTACTTACTTTTAACGGTTCCTATAATCAGAACGGATCACGGCAAAAAGGCGCTTTAGCTACTCAGCTCCGTGGTCTTGGAATTCTCTCCAGGCCAGCTTGAAACGCCATGGTCTTGTTCCCTTGGAGGAGTTCAGTTGGTTGACTCAAATATTACTGAGGAATGTGATTGTCATTAGGATTTGATAGATTTTTTTTTTTTTTTTATCTATGACGCTTGTTTGTTTCTGTGACTGAAATGTATATGCTATAGAATGCTAAATGTGTCTGATCAGATATTAGCAAACTAATAGATGAGTTGCCACCTCCACTTATTTGCATCGCCAGAGATCAGATAACCAAATATACAGATGGAGATTCAGTGAAACACAATCACATTGATTGATTATCAGACAAGTCAAGGGCTTTTAGTCGGGATGTTGCCCCTATAGGCTAAAAAAAGCAAAATAATCAACTTGCTATACTAGGCTAGCGTAGGCTACATAGCTAGCTAACATGACAGCAAAGTTTTCTGATGACACTGTTACAAGAGCAAACTAAACAGAAAAATTCAAATCATGAACACTCACCTCAATTAGGCTAACATTTTGCCAGCCTAATAGTAACCAAATATTCAAACTGGGATTCGGACATTGGTTGATTTATCAAGACGAGTCCCAACACTTGTCTCAAAACAGCGCGTTAACGCAGTCGCAATCAGAACGGTGCCAACATTATAGTTGATAATACTTTAAAGCTATTGCTTTAAAATATTTAAAATGGTTGGATGACTTTGGGAGTTTCAGTAAGCAACAATTTGATATATGCCTTCAATTGCATTAGCCTACTTTATTCCAATATTTTTATCATTTAGTGATATTCATTCCCATAATTATTGATTGACCCATCCAGTCGTGGTTAAGAAAAGGTGCATGCGTAGTGGTGGGCTTTGCGAAGTGACATGCTTCGCAAATTTTAGAACTGCCACGAGGAGGGAAACAGCCTAGTAACAGGTGCTGCCTAGGAACCATCATTATGAAGCATCAAATGTCATGAACACACGCTGTTTACGCCGAATTTAGCTATGGCTAGTCTTATTTTTTAACGGTGCAACGTGTAAATTCTGATCCCAAAATCTTATGTAGATACGCCCAACTTTAAGAGCAACTTTTTAAATCCCAACTGGAGCAACCGGTCGCAAGTGAACGTAACGTTTGGATTTGCCCACAATGTTCCTACCAGACTATTCCCACAACCTTTAAAGAACAGATTAAATGTGTTCTAGGAGCATTCTTGCAACAACAAGTGAAAGTTTTTGCATCATAAAATAAACATTGTAGAATCATCTGCACAACTGGAAGCTTTGGTGTTTTGGGAACATACATTTAGTTTTTTTGCAACCTAAAATAAACATTGTAGAATCATCCACACAACTGGACAGTTTTTGTGTTTTGAGAAGAGATTTTTTCCCCCACAATGTGATGCTCCAACAAAATGTTTTCTGGGGAACGTTCTTGTAACATCAGTTGAATGGGCCAGGTGAAAAGGGTCCATATCGGGAATATATTTACATGACACATTTTTTTATACAGTGCAAATGCACCTGCACTGTGATAGTCTCAGAGGTCCGTTAAAAGCGCAGAGAGCATCATGAAGAACAAGGAACACACCAGGCAGGTCCGAGATACTGTTGTGAAGAAGTTTAAAGCCGGATTTGGATACAAAAAGATTTCCCAAGCTTTAAACATCCCAAGGAGCACTGTGCAAGCGATAATATTGAAATGGAAGGAGTATCAGACCACTGCAAATCTACCAAGACCTGGCCGTCCCTCTAAACTTTCAGCTCATACAAGGAGAAGACTGATCAGAGATGCAGCCAAGAGGCCCATGATCACTCTGGATGAACTGCAGAGATCTACAGCTGAGGTGGGAGACTCTGTCCATAGGACAACAATCAGTCGTATATTGCACAAATCTGGCCTTTATGGAAGAGTGGCAAGAAGAAAGCCATTTCTTAAAGATATCCATAAAAAGTGTCGTTTAAAGTTTGCCACAAGCCACCTGGGAGACACACCAAACATGTGGAAGAAGGTGCTCTGGTCAGATTAAACCAAAATTGAACTTTTTGGCAACAATGCAAAACGTTATGTTTGGCGTAAAAGCAACACAGCTGAACACACCATCCCCACTGTCAAACATGGTGGTGGCAGCATCATGGTTTGGGCCTGCTTTTCTTCAGCAGGGACAGGGAAGATGGTTAAAATTGATGGGAAGATGGATGGAGCCAAATACAGGACCATTCTGGAAGGAAACCTGATGGAGTCTGCAAAAGACCTGAGACTGGGACGGAGATTTGTCTTCCAACAAGACAATGATCCAAAACATAAAGCAAAATCTACAATGGAATGGTTCAAAAATAAACATATCCAGGTGTTAGAATGGCAAAGTTAAAGTCCAGACCTGAATCCAATCGAGAATCTGTGGAAAGAACTGAAAACTGCTGTTCACAAATGCTCTCCATCCAACCTCACTGAGCTCGAGCTGTTTTGCAAGGAGGAATGGGAAAAAATGTCAATCTCTCGATGTGCAAAACTGATAGAGACATACCCCAAGCGACTTACAGCTGTAATCGCAGCAAAAGGTGGCGCTACAAAGTATTAACTTAAGGGGGCTGAATAATTTTGCACGCCCAATTTTTCAGTTTTTGATTTGTTAAAAAAAGTTTGAAATATCCAATAAATGTCGTTCCACTTCATGATTGTGTCCCACTTGTTGTTGATTCTTCACAAAAAAATACAGTTTTATATCTTTATGTTTGAAGCCTGAAATGTGGCAAAAGGTCGCAAAGTTCAAGGGGGCCGAATACTTTCGCAAGGCACTGTAGATATACAGAAAATTTCCAATGCATATTTTGAGTTTGTAGATAAGTACCATAGTACAAATTCTGATTCCAAAAGTGTCTTTTAGACATAGACTCGGTATTTCAAACATTAGGAACACCCCCCCCCCCCCCCTTTTTTTTATTGCCCTCTATCAGTCTCAATTCGTCAATGCATTGACTCTACAAGGTGTTGAAAGCGTTCCACGGGGATGCTGGCCCATGTTGACTCCGATGATTTCCCATAGTTGTGTAAAGTTGGCTGGATGTCCTTTGAGTGGTGTGACCATACTTGATACACACAGGAAACTGTTAAGCAAAAAACAAATTAGCAGCTTTACAGTTCATGACACAAACCGGTGCTTCTAGCACCCATTACTATGCCCCATTCTAAGGTACTTAAATATTTTTTCTTGCCTATTCACCCTCTGAATGGTACACATACTCAATTGTCTCAAGACTTAAAAATCCTTCTTTAACCGGTCTCCTCCCCTTCATCTACACTGGTTGAAGTGGATTTAGCAAGTGACATCACTAAGGGATCATAGCTAACACCTGGATTCACCTGATCAGTCTGTCATGGAAAGAGCAGGTGTTCTTAATGTTTTGTATACTCAATGTATATGATATTGGGATTACTCCGAATTATCCAAATTATTTTAGGTGAATGTTTTTTGCATCCTAAAATAAAGAATCATTCACACAACTGGACAGTTTTGGTGTTTTGGGAACATATCTTTTGTGATGTCCCAACAATGTTCCCACCAGACTGTTCCCACAACCTAATGAAACATTCTGGGAACCTTTAAAGAACAGACGCAATGTGTTCTGGGAACATTCGTGGGGAATGTCAGGGGAATCTTTTTTGTACCCTAAAATAAATATCGTAGAATCATCCGCACACAACTGTTTTGGGAACATCTCTTTGTCCCCACAATGTGACGTCCACACAATGTTCTCACCAGACTGTTCTCACAACATTCTGGGAACCTTTAAAGAACAGATTAAAAAGTGCACTGTGTATAAATCGCTTCGCCATTTCCTGTGTAACTTGTTCCTAACCTTTTTTTTGTTATGATGCCCAAATAATAATTTCTAGTTGAATGAACATATGAGACAATTTGTAGAAACACATTTTAAGTTTTCTCATGTTGGAGCTATACTTGGGCCAACTAAACATTTTAAATTGAAGTAACACTTTGACCGAAGAGTTGAGTAAACAAAACAAAAAGACTGTGGAACCAGTTACTTAATAATATTCAGTTGAAAGATGTTTTTTTACAGTGTGGGAGAATAGACAGACAGACCCTGTGGGCTTTGGGAGACGAGAGGGGAGCTTCTTTTGTTGGTTGTATACATGCGCGTGTCTGTGTGTGTATGTATGTGTGTCTTTCTGTATGCATGCTCCGTCTCCTTTTCTGTGTGGCTTGTGGGGGCTTCCTCTGCCCGGCGCTTGCTGCAGATGCAGACTTTTGAAGCTGCAGGCTGGAGACAGGGGTTGACGGGCGGCTGAGCTGAGCAGCCCTGAGTACTGATTACTCGCTCCAATTGGTGGACAATTATTGCCCCATTTACAAGTAATAAATCAACAAGGAGGCAGAGAAAGGGAGGGAGGGAGGGAGGAGGGGAGAGAGGGCTGGGGGACACTGCAGTCTTACAGGGCCCATCAACTATGTGAACGTGTGTCTCATGTCTCAACCGCTCCCTGCTCTCGGTTAGCTCAAGGCCAACACAAAGGAAGAGAGAGCGGCTGGAAGAGAGGAGTGGAAAGGAAAAGTGTGTGTGCGTGTTCCTGTTGTTTCTGTGTGTGTGGCGGGATGGGGGGGGGGGGCAGCCTGTGAAAGGCTTTTAAGAGGTCAAATCAATTCAAATGTTATTGCAGTGTGTGTGGATGCGTGCATGTTTGTGTTTATGTACTGTATGTGTGTGTGTGTGTGTGTGTGTGTATCTGTCTGTGTGTGTCTCTGACCTCTGCTGGTGTCCCAGGTCTTGTAGCAGGGTGTCAGCCTGTCTGGGCCTTCCCCCGGCCTCCACATGGCCAAGGCTCTTCACCTCACTGCGGACAAAGTACCAGAGCTCCCTCACACCGTTCTCTACCCTCCGCCTCAGCTCCTCCTGGGTGGGGCCTGGACCTGAGGGGTGGTGGGGATTGTGGAGGGAAGAGGGGAAGGAGGGAGGGAGCGAGGGGGGATAGAACAACTATTATGAACATAAAGCACAGGTGGAATTGTCATTGAACACATGGTAGCTTCAGGAACATTCTGGATCGTCTGCTTTCTCAATCCCTGCCTCTCAACCTCCCTCCCAAGGGGTTGCTTTGATCAGAGCAGTATTAGCACATCTGTTTTGTCCGTACAGGATGGAACACCACACTTATACATATTTTACAGACACAATCTATTTTACAATAGTTATATTTTGTTTGTTTTTAGTCCTTCCTCTATTTCTGATGTCCATCCAGTTTGATTTCTATTTGTAACTATGCTATTTCACAAAAGTTCTGAATATATATACATTTTACAGATCCGGTATGTTTTACATTAGTTATTTTGTTATTAGTCCTACCCTTCAGCTCCATTCAACCCCTCCCATCTATCTCTTTATTAACACCATCCATTTTGGATTTCTATTTGCCATATATTTTTCAACTGTGGTGTGATGCTTCACAAAAGTACTCAACCTTTCTATTCTCATAGCTTCTACAGATTGTACTTTTTTTGTTGCTAAAATAACAATTATATTATTGATTTATCGACTATGGCTTTTCAAATCACCCACTATTGCTATCTGCAGCGTTAGTTCTAGGCAAATGTTGCAATTTTTCAGACATTCCTGAACCCGTGACCAAAAACGAGCTACATACAGACAATACCAAAATAAATGATCTAATGACTCTGCCTTCTCACAGCAAAATCTGCAAAGCTGGGAAGATTGTATCCCCCATATATATATATCATTCTATTGGTTGCAATAATTTTGTATAGTAATTGAAAAGTGTTTCCACATATGTTGCCAAAGCAAACATATGGACACATATAGAATCAATGATGACGCAGATAGATCATAATAGGAAAAATAATAATACTCAGTGAGTAGTAACATTTAACAGGACACTACAGTAAGAAATGAATGAGGACAATAATGAAATAGTGAGAAAGACACAGGTAGAAATGTTATTGCTCTGGTTGGTCGTTCCACTGGCTGTTCCTACGGGGTGGGGCAGGAAGCTACATATTTTGAGGCTGATATCGCACAAAGGGTTTTTTCTCACAGATATTGGATTTTCTCCTTTTGCTTCAAAATTGTTGTATTGCTCTCTCTCTCACACTAATTCTATTCCATTCCCACGTTTACCCACTCACCTAGCAACTACCCTATCCTCCTGACGCTCACTTTTTAGACACACACAGATGCAAGCTTAAAAAAAGCACACACACACACACACACTCACACACACACATTTTTCCTGTCAGCTGAGTTTAGCTGCTAGCACAGCATTGGATTAGCCTGATCTATCTGACTTCATACCAACTGATCCTATAGGTACAGTTCCACCTGGTCACCCCTTCCTATCTGGGATTCTCCCACAGCTTTCCTCTTCTCTCCCCCGACATATCCTTCCCAGGTCCTGCTGTTCTGCTCACCATCTCCGGTCAGTCTCTGGAAGCTGTGGATCTTCTGCTTGGCTCTGGTCAGCTGGTCCTCCAGCGAGCGTAGTCTCCCCACAGCCAGGGCCCCTCCCTCTTCTACTTTGCCCTCAGGTATCCTGCAACAAGAGACGAGGGGTGAGAGAGAGCAATGGGTATGGGAGTGTGTGGATGTGCATGTGTTTGTTTTTCATCATCTTTCTCAGCTGGGTTAGTATATGAGTTACAGCTCTTATGCAGTGTGTGTGTGTGTGTGTGTGTGTGTGTGTGTGTGTGTGTGTGTGTGTGTGTGTGTGTGTGTGTGTAGCTCTTTGTGGCTGTGTTGATTAAATGTGAGGATGCATCAAAGAGTGTTCAATAGCACAGTATTTTAGTGAGCTTAGCAAATTTGCAGCTGAAAATCTTGCAAAGCTTAATTGCTAATTACAATTTAAATTACGCTCAGGCCGCCTTTCAGCCCATTTAAAATGTAGCCTACATTGCTCGCTTTTCACTAATGAGTATTTGTAAAGTATAATGCAGTGGTTTTCAACCAGGTTGCAGGGAAACCTTTCCAAATCGTGTACATTTTTTGGAACACACACTTGTAAACGTGACCTGTTGAACGTACAGGGAGTTCTGACTTGGGAGCACCAGTGACGCTCGGATAATAAATGAAATGGCACATGGTTACATCTGTATCGTTGTTTCAAGTCCAGTGAACTCAGGCTGTTGCCACAATTGTATTATATGAGGGGCGCGCATCATGAGCAATGTAATTTGTTTCATTTTACTTCACCTGTGAGAACCATTAGCATAGGCAAGTCTGATTATAATTAATTAGCTGTACCACATCGTAAGACACAGGAACAAACGGAGCATGGATCTTTACAGATCCACTGCAGATAACCGCTTATCTGTAGTCCAAACCATTCAACCATTATTTTACTTTCTTAAAGGGGTACACACAAATGAATCATCATGAGTAAGGAACTAATAGTTAAATTAAAATGTAATCCATAAAACATGGTTCAGATGAGATGGAGGTCATTACCATTAAATAAATGAATAGGGATATTTTAGGCGAGCTGTAGAATTTTCAAGCTGTACCACAGTTCAATGCTACAATGCTGTATACAGTGTGCTATAGTGACTGGAAATGTCTCACTTGATACCATTTCCTGAGCATCTCAATTACTTCATGAAAAGGTTGTCCTCTTTTTCATAACACACAGATTACACATAGCCACGAACGTGCGCGCAAGCTCACACACACACACACACAATCTTCAATCATGATGGCAAATTAAAATGCCTTAACGCTATCTAATACATTAATACCTATATGAAAATATTAATAGAAACAGCTCCAAGTGTGTCCAGACACATCCAGTCATTCGTGAACCGAGACAGAGGCTTTGTTAATGAGTCATCAGGCACGCAAACTCAATTTGCTCCCTGAGTGGGGAACATCAGAAGCTGTCAGGCAGAAGGAGGAGACTTTTATAGTAACATGGGTCTATAACCTTATATCGTCATTATAAAACATGCACACACACATCAGAGAACTAAGCTAACAGCAGTGCGGGAGTAAAGAAACGAAGAAATGAAAAAAGGACTGATGAATAACCACTTGAAGTTCACATTTGGGCAGCAGTGGATAAGGGACAAGGTTAACCTTTCAAAAATCCCCTGTGATATTAGTTCATATTACTGTGAAATGGTCTTCCAACTCTCCCCGAGTCGCAGAAACTTGAGAAAGGGCTGTTTCACTTGCCTGAGTCTGACAAAGCTCTTACGAAGGAAGACCCATTACGTGTGTTCTCCTCCTTCAAGGTCAGGGGTCAGCTCAGAAGTGTGCAACGTTCCAGATTGTTCAGTTAGAAGAAGTGTATTCATTACATTTCTATGGGTAACATTATGAACGTTTAACCTCACTGTAAGAAGACAATGAGAGGGACTCCCAGAGGCCACCGCCTTACTGACCAGCTCACACGATCACGTAGGAACAAGGGCTGGGGGCTTGTTTAGGACGATGCAACTTGCAGAATGTTCAGATAGAAATTCATGTAGACTATGATATAACATTATTCTCTGTCCTGTAGAATGTATCATCATTTAATTTAAAGAGATAATCAGAGGATTAGAGCTCTATATGTTACATTTCTATCTGCACCATTCTGAACGCTCTACATTACCGAAAATACCCCATGAGGATCCTGGAATGAAGAGCCAAACAGGTTTGTAGTTCCACAGTGTAGCACCTCCGACTAGAGACACAAATCTTTACAGCTATGTGATGCTAACAAAGGCTAACAAGCATAACGTGTCTACTGCTAGCTCAGATGATAACAGAGAGACGTCAAATAGTAGACACCTGCAGCCACAGACAACAGACGTAAACATGTCAACACAGAGACAAAGACACAACATGAATGCAAACACAGCAACAACACCAAAGACGACCTACCACTGACAGAATACACATGAAATGAACAAAAAGTGCTCAAAGGATCCCTGACATGAATATGTGCTATACTTTTGCCCCTAAGGAAAAACAGAGCTGAGGCTAGGCAGGGTAACTTGGAGGGTAAAATATGTAAAACGGCACAATCCAATCGTGCATTGTCTTCTATGCATGTTTTAAAGGCAATGTTCCTTAAAATCGCTGAGGACACATTCACGGTGAACACTATGTTCACTCAATCGGAAATGACTAATTAAATGTAAATTACGCTATAACCCGGATCTTCCGCGTTCTGATTGAATCTAGGCCTTCGTTTAATGAAACGGGAGAGAGATAGCGGACGGGAAAATTCCAACTGGGAGGGGGAGGGAGGAATGAAGAACACTGTTCAGTCTGAGTGAAAGAAGGACAGGCTGAGAATGAGGGAGCAGGGAGCCCCGCGGCAACGGCCACTGAGGCGGAAAGCAGGTGAGATTCCGCACGCACAGCCCCCGTTCCCTCGGAAACGCTGCCCGCTGCCTCCTCATTGGCTCACCTCCGCCTGGTAACCATGGAGTTAGGAGTCACATTAAGATCGGAGCTGGATACAGCAGTTTAAACGGGGGGCGAATAATGTGTGCGAGGCATAATGGTACTGCATACATATTTCCGTATTCCATTCACCTCCTCTATTCCGAGACTTCGTAGGTGACCTTAGAGCTGACCTGGGCAGAGACATACACATGGATAGGAATGTAAAGCACTGCTAGAATCACACAGATGAAAGTGGGGCTATATAAATACAATTTACATCTGGAAAAGACGGGTGCTGTGTGGAGCCGTGGGGGGAGACCATATATATATATATGTGTGAGTGTGAGAGTGAGAGTGAGAGAGAGTGAGAGAGAGAGTGTTAAAGGCTGTGTATTGGAGTCAAAATCCCAGCTGGTGCTTGATACCCTATTACTCCAAACCTCAAATTGACTAGAAGTGAAGTACGAGCTAATCCACGCCCACACGGCCAGACTCCAGCTCTCTCCAAGCTCATCTCTTCCAATCAGGCCAGGCTTACACAGTTGTTGTGCCCACAGACAGCTCACACAATGGGCTAGTGTTGCTGTCAGAGCCCCTGCCTTCCCTGAGACGACCAGGTCAACAGAAGTTCAGTCTGGAGGCAGTGGCAGCGGTAGCAGGCAGTGTCTGCTCAGTGGAACCATACTGGGCTAATGACATTACCCAGTAAATGAGTCCTCTCACCAGAGTCACCACACAAGGAATACAGTCAATGGCACACAGGCAGCGCTCAAGTCATGAGATAAGATCTTACATACAGAGAGACACAAAGACACACACACACAATGAGGCTATAGACACACAATGGGGGACACACATAGACAAGCAGACACACACATGCACAAATAATAGCAAGGCTCAAGCCAAGCCCACCTGAGAAAACACATCTCTTTGCTCTCAGTTGGCTGTGTTTGAGAAGTGGATGATCTATTTGTCAGCTAATTGCCACTTCACCGATTGCTTTCAAAATTGAACAAGAAAGAGTTGATGTTTGATTAGATCAGGGGGGTAACTTGGGTTTAGAAGTGGTCGGGGACATAATACAAAGTACCGGTCAAACGTTTGGACACCAACTCATTCAAGGGTTTTTCTTATTTTTTTTGTATTTTCTACATTGTATAATAATAGTGAATACATCAACACTATGAAATAACACAAATGGAATCATGCATTAACCAAAAAAGTGTTAAACAAATCAAAATATATTTTATATTTGAGACTCTTTAAAGTAGCCACCCTTTGCCTTGATGACAACTTTTCACACTCTTGGCGTTCTCTCAACCAGCTTCATAATGTCACCTGGAATGCATTTCAATTAACAGGTGTGCCTTGTTAAAAGTTAATTTGTGGAATTTCTTTCCTTCTTAATGTGTTTGAGCAAATCAGTTGTGTTGTGACAAGGTAGGGGTGGTATACAGAAGATAGCCAGCCCTATTTGGTAAAAGACCAAGTCCATATTATGGCAAGAACAGCTCATATAAGCAAAGAGAAATGACAGTCCTTCATTACTTTAAGACATGAAGGTCAGTCAATACGGAAAATGTCAAGAACTTTTTAAGTTTCATCAAGTGCAGTTGCAAAAACCATCAAGCGCTATGATGAAACTGGCTCTCATGATGACCGCCACAGGAAAGGAAGATCCAGAGTCACCTCTGGATACGTTCATTAGAGTTAACTGCACCTCAGATTGCGGGCCAAATAAAAGCTTCACAGAGTTCAAGTAACAGACACATCTCAACATCAACTGTTCACAGGAGACTGTGTGAATCAGGCCTTCATGGTTGAATTTCTGCAAAGAAACCAATACTAAATGACACAATACGAAGAAGAAACACGAGCAATGGACATTAGATAGGTGGAAATCTGTCCTTTGGGATTTTTGGTTCCAACCGCTGTGTCTTTGTGAGACGCAGAGTAAGTGAGAGGAGGAGGTATGCAGGTGTGGCGGGTGCTTTGCTGGTGACACTGTCAGTAATTTATTTAGAATTCAAGGCACGCTTAACCAGGATGGTTTCCACAGAATTCTGTTGTGATACACCATCACATGTGGTTTGTGCTTAGTGGGACTATAATTTGTTTTTCAACAGGACAATGTCCCAAAACACACCTCCAGGCTGTGTAAGGGCTATTTGACCAAGATGGAGAGTGATGCACTGCTGCATCACATGAACTGACCTCCACAATCACCTGACCTCAACCCAACTGAGATGGTTGACCAACAGAAGGACAACCATCTCTGCAGCACTCCATCAATCAGACCTTTATGGTAGAGTTGCCAGACGGAAGCCACTCCTCAGTAAAAGGCACATGACAGCCCGCTTGGGGTTTGCCAAAAGGCACTGAATGCCAATTGTTATGTCTGGAGGAAACGTGGCCCCATACTACAGTAAAGCATGGTGGTGGCAACATCATGCTGTGGGGAAGTTTTTCAGTGGCAGGGACTGGGAGACTAGTCAGGATCGAGGGAAAGATGAACGGAGAAAAGTACAGAGAGATCCTTGATGAAGACCTGCTCCAGAGCGCTCAGGACCTCAGACTGGGGCGAAGGTTCACCTTCTAACAGGATAACGACCCTAAGCTGACAGCCAAGACAATGCAGGAGTGGCTTCGGGACTAGTCTCTGAATGTCCTTGAGTGGCCCAACCAGAGCCCGGACTTGAATCAAACATCTCTGGAGAGACCTGAAAATAGCTGTGCAGTGACGCTCCCCATCTAACATGACAGAGCTTGAGAGGATCTAAATTCGCACAAAAATTTATCCTGTTTTAACTTTGCACTTATGGGGTATTGCGTGTAGATTGATGAGGAAAAAAATACATTTTAATCAATTTTAGAATAAGGCTGTACTGTAACAAAAATGTGGAAAAGGGGAAAGAGTCTGTATACTTTCCGAATGCACTGAATGTGCTATAATACAGTCAACATTGTATGGATTACATTTATTTAAAAAAGGGTTTTACTCCATCATGCAGCTGTTACATTTATCAGAACTGTATTTTGGACCTTTATATACACTTTGACGACTGTTGCTACACACACACGCACGCGAACACGCACGCCTGCACATAAAGCGCAGTTATAGATCTGCTGCATGGAGCATGGAGAACACCGAGTAATAGAGTAATCTGTCTCTCAGTCTCATTGGAGGCAGACAGTCAGACTGACAGACTCCAATAAGTCTACATCATTAGGAGGAGACCGTCTAATGGACAGATAATGGTCAATGGACACTGTAGAGAAAAACCAATAAAACCATTCAGCTTTCTTATTGTGTCTGTGTGTGCTCTAGCCTTTTGGGTGCCCTAAGCAAGATTTGATTGGGGGGGACCCCCCCTGCGGTAAAACGTTTTTTGTGGCCACGCTCTAGACGGTGTTTTAGTTGTAAAGTACAGTTCCTGCAATTCTACTCGTTTTGCCATGGGGTGGAGAGAAAACTTTAGCAGTTTTAAAGGGGGGGGGGGGGGGGCCTAAGCAACCGCTTATGTCACTTATTCCTGCACCTGGCCCTGTGTGTGTTCTTGCAACCGGGCCTGTGTGTGTGCCTGCAACCGGCCCTGTTTGTAACGGATTTCCTCCGCTTCGTCTGAAGAGGTGTAGCAGGATCGGACCAATACGCAGCGTGGTTAAGTGTCCATGTTTTAATAGAAAGGACTGAACATGACACAAATACAAAATAACAAAGTGAAATGGAAACAAACAAACAAACACAGACACAGGAAACAATCACCCACAAAATACCCAAAGAATATGGCTGCCTAAATATGGTTCTCAATCAGAGACAACAATAAACACCTGCCTCTAATTGAGAACCAATCTAGGCAACCATAGACCTACATAAACACCTAGATGGAAACAACCCCATAAATCTACAAAAACCCCTAGACAGTACAAACACCCTAGATGAGACGAAAACACACATATCACCCATGTCACACCCTGACCTAACCAAAATAATAAAGAAAATAAAGAATACTAAGGTCAGGGCGTGACACTGTTTGTGTGCTTGAGCATGAAGACTGTACATCTCTCTCCATTCCATTTCGTCCATGTCAGTCCCTCCACTCTCTTTCCCTCCTGTCCATGTTATCATAGCGACCTGCACTCAGTGGCGTATTTCAGTTTCTCGCTATTTTACAAATTTTGCCATGAGGCCTGGAGAAAATGATGCTGTTTAAGAGCTAATTTCCTGCTATAAAAAATAAAATCATGGCTTATAACGTGGGCCCCTTGCGTTGCGGGGGCTGCTGGGGTGTGTGCTACAACAGTGCCTGCACTGCTCTCCTCTCTCTTTAACAATCCTCTTCTTCCACCCATCCCTAAATATCTGCATGGTGCAGACCTCACCTCATCCATCATCCCTCCCTTTCTCCATCCGCATGCCTGGGGAACGATCAGGCCCTCATCGCTCTGGCCACCTGTTTTTTTTACACACGCACACACGCGCACACACATTCTCTCTCTCTTTCTCTCTCGCCATATCACTTGCGCGTGTAATCATCTCTGTGTGAGACACACCAGGTGATTGACAGCTGTGGAGAGGGCGGCACCAGCGGCAGATCGCCACACCGACCCTGTGTTCACCCCTCATTAGTGCTGCTGGGTGATTGGTGGGTGGGCTATCGGCCTGTCTCTCAAATCAGTGAGAGAGAGGCTGAGTGGGAGTTAATGTAGTGGAGGTGTGAGATACTGAGTTAATGGCTGCACCTCAGGGTGACTACATTGCAATACATGCTCACATGTCGTGTGCCGCGTTATCAACTCCACAGTCCGACACCAGATTTCTATATCATGTGATGGGTTAGCTGATATATTAAACGCAACAAGTTCAACACCTATCCAGGCATTGTAGTCAACCTGAAACTAGTCACAGCCATAATTCACTCAGTCAGTCAGTGAGTTGGTGACATACGCTGAGTGTACAAAACATTAACAACACTTGCTCTTTCCATGACATAGCATTCACCTGGATTCACCTGGTCAGTCTATGATCCCTTAATGATGCCAAATGCTAAATCCACTGTTGTGGAAATTCTTACACGGGGACACTCGAAGTCAATCTTAAATTAATCATTGTCTATTTGTCAGCATGTTGGAAAGGTTCCAACTATCTCAATGCCCCATAGTACACACGTTAATCAGAAGCTCTGCCGTGGCAGTCCCAGCAATTTGTCTTATATACGGCTATACACAGGCAAGTTATATTTGCATGATTTAGCATAATTAATTCATCATTACGCTTTTGTTTCGTTCATGTGACTGACCAATATCTCACGAGGCTTCTTCTCTCTAAGCTGAGACCTTGATACTGAGATATCCTTAGTTCGTTCTCAAAACAAGGTCTGGGCGTACTGCCAAATTGCAGCTACTGATAGTGATGATTTGTACAGTGAGTCACTTGAATGAACACCGAAATTGGTTTATAGAACAGCACATGAATAGAACACGGAAATGAGTTAGAAGAAAAGCACAAACATTAAAATTATATTACACTTCAATCAGTGTAGATGAAGGGGTTAAAGAATACGTTTTAAGCCTTGAGACATGTTTTGTGTATGTGTGCCTCTCAGAGGGTGCAAGACAAAAAATGTAAGTGCCTTTGAACAGGGTATGGTGGTAGGTGCCAGGCGCACCGGTTTGTGTGTGTCAAGAACTGCAACGCTGCTGGGTTTTTCACGCCAGTGTGTATCAAGAATGGTCCACCACCCAAAGGACATCCAGCCAACTTGACACACCTGTGGGAAGCATTGGAGTCAACATGGGCCAGCATCCCATGTAGAGTCCATGCCCTGACAAACTGAGGCTGTTCTGAGGGAGAAACTCAATATTAGGAAGGTGTTCTTAATGTTTTGTACAGTCAGTGTATATAGTAAGTTAGTCAAACAGTGAGTATGTCAGTTCGTGACAACTAGGTGGTAAGAGCCACACCACTCAGGCCGGCTGTCACAAACACGCACACGCACACACACAAAGGCCCTGGTCCATGTCTGTGCCAGCAGTTAGGTGGTGGAGAAGGGCAGGGTCTCTCTTATTACGCAGATAAGACACATCTCCACAGCGGTCTCCTGGCTTGGGCCTGCTTCAGTTCAGACCGCTACACACACATACATACCAATCTACCCAGCCTCATAGCTCTGGCATGTCATCTCTGATAATTAGCTATATAGATTAGTGGGACTTTAGCAAGACATTACCTTTATGACGCTGGGTGGTAACACTGGTCCTGACCTGCTCTAACAGAGTAGACTGACTGGTTCCAGACC
Source organism: Oncorhynchus mykiss (assembly GCF_013265735.2). Classification (NCBI taxonomy): domain Eukaryota; kingdom Metazoa; phylum Chordata; class Actinopteri; order Salmoniformes; family Salmonidae; genus Oncorhynchus; species Oncorhynchus mykiss. The sequence continues at coordinate 30,587,343 of NC_048572.1, forward strand.
GCTGGCTCTATCTGTTCAATAACAACAAACACAAGGAATGCACTGTCTCTGACTGAGACCCATCTGGACAGTGCCTGTTTGAAGGCTGGTCTTGTTTTGGTGCCATGAATCCTACCTTTGCTTTCAAGCCAATCCTGAATAATTACAAAAGCAAGGGATTTAATCGGAGACCAGCTGTCTGAAGTGTGTGTGCTTCAAAGCAATTGAGGATATCACAGGAGGGAACTGAATGCTGCACCTACAGCTGGACTTATGATTAATGCAGGCCCTCACACACACACACACACACACACACACAAACGCGCACAAACCAGGCACAGACTAACCCCCCTCTACACACACACACCCCCCCCTCCGGGTAGTTACCTGAGGGACTCTGCCATGCGTCTCAGGTCCTCGTTCTGCTGCTTGAGGCGCTCCAGTTTGGCCAGGATCTTAGATAGCTCGCGGCTGGACCTCTCAGGGTGTTCGCTGTCTCTCACCAGATGGCCCCCGATGTAGAAGAGCAGCGTGCCCCACGCCAGCAACACCAGGGTGATCCAGCGCCACGAGCCCGCCCAGGGCCGCATTGTAGTTCAGCCTGGCCACCCACACACACCGTCGCGCCCCGTCACAATACCCACCAGGGCATCCTCTCTGGCACCGCTGGGCAGGGGGAGGGAGGTAGTAAGAGAGACGAGGGGTTTTGTGGAAGGCGTGAAAGGGGATACAATTGGGTGTTTCTTTGGTGAGTATTCCAACCAGTCCCCTCTTCTTGTGCTAGAGCATGTTTTTCTCCTCAGAGGGTTAACTGACTGACTAAGGCTCCTGGCTGTTGTTCCTGTCCTGTCCTGCAGGGGTCTCCACCTCCTGTTTTTTCGTGCTCCTTGGTGACTGTGTGTTTATCGTTCCACTCCTTGCCCCTTGCTGGTTGCACCTGGTTTGTACACGTCACCTTTTCCTCCGGTCCTGATTACTTCATGTGTTTGGCCTGGCTCCTATGGGGACAGAAAGAGAAAGAGAGGTTGTCAGACGGACAGAAAGACGAAGGGACGGACGAAGGGACGCTCAGACACACACCCAAACCCACACACATAGACACTCAGAGAGAGATGGTCAAACATACAGACAGACAGAGAGACATATGCCTGGGAGAAGAGCGGAGCATCAGACATGCCACAGACAGTCCCAGAGAAGCACAGACACAGCTCAAAGGAACAAGGTTTGCTGGGTGTAACAGGCTCAGCAGCCCAGGCTCAGCAGCAGCCCCTCAGGATTGATCAGCATGACACCGCAATTTACATTTCCAGCGTGATGAGAAACACAATGCACTGTGATGAGGAGGCAGAGAGACAGGGATCTATCTCTCTCTCTCTCTCTCTCTCTCTCTCTCTCTCTCTCTCTCTCTCTCTCTCTCTCTCTCTCTCTCTCTCTCTCTCTCTCTCTCTCTCTCTCTCTCTCTCTCTCTCTCTCTCTCTCTCTCTCTCTCTCTCTCTCTCTCTCTCTCTCTCTCTCTCTCTCTCTCTCTCTCTCTCTCTCTCTCTCTCTCTCTCTCTCTCTCTCTCTCTCTCTCTCTCTCTCTCTCTCTCTCTCTCTCTCTCTCTCTCTCTCTCTCCCTCGGCTAAGGCTAATGACTTCCCATGGTGATGGCTAAATCCCCGGCCGTTCCCTTGGTTTTCCCCTGTACACTCTCGCTGCCATTGTCTTTGTGACGATGTGCGAACACTGTCAAGGTGATGTGACGAGCCCAATGGAGCATGTGGAAAAAAATCCCTGTATCATCACTTCACCTCCCCCACATCACAGAGAGATGGACGGACGGACGTGCGCTGCCGGGTTTATGACAATACACCCCTTTTCTATCAGCTCCAAAACCCAACAAAGCACTGGACCTACAGATGCTGTGTATGGACCGTGCTTTGAGACATGACAAGGAATGTCATGTGTGCGTGCCTATCTGTATGTGTGGTCTCACTAGGATGTGTGTGTGATCATTATCACCTGGGACTAGCGTGGTAACACATAAGTAGGTTAGCTGCACTGCCAGTGTACGTCAGCATGTGAATTATGGAGCATGCTGCGTAGTTGGTATGTAGGACATAAGTGGTGCCATGTAAGCCCTTCATGTTTCACTGACAACACTCCTGAACACAACTGCGGTCATGCACACACATTCTCTCTCCTTGTCTACTTCTCAAAACACATTGGAGGCGAAGGTCAAACGGGAAGGACCTCTGGCTTTCTCATCCAATGGGTTTTGAGAAGTAGGCGAGCATAGAGGAGAGACGACGCAAGGAGAACACAATTGAGATCTTCCCACACACAACAAGTCGTAATGGCCGACCAGTCCTTCTGGCCGGCTATTGAGAGCCAAAATGATATCGTGCCACTGTGCTCCGTGGCGGCTCTGCACTGTTGTTGTGACTAACACGAGCTGACATGAGGACAGGTTGACGTACTGTATGCAGGGCTAGGATAATGCTGAGCTGTGTTTTTATTATGGGAAATAAGCAGTGCGAGGATTAGCTGCTGCCAGCCAATGCATTTGCTTGGTGGAGGGGGACTGTGAATCACTCGTCATCATGTTATAGGGAGACAGGTTGTCTGGCTGGAGTAGTAATGAAGATTGTGTTAAGTGGGCTTGGACCGGGTCAGGGTGAGCACCACAGTAGCACTGGTCCCAGATTTGTTTGGCTGTATGGCCATGTCATATATCCACTTTGACATACAGTACAAACAGATCTGGAACCAGGCTAGTGTTTCTCCTGACACAGCCTTTAAAAATATCTGTTGGTGCTTTGGCAAGACATTAATCTCCCGTGGGCAGATTTTGCTTGTAGAAGAATCTGCTGGGACTGATTGGGATGCGTGAGATAACGAGCAGCATTTAGTTACGGTTTTTGGGGTTTTCGTCACAGGTTGTTTGGCCGTATCAGGATTGGGGTGAAGGCGGTGCTTCAACTGCTATGCCTCGAATGCTTAGCGCTGTGCCCACACAGATTAGAAAGGGAGGGTGGGGGGGGTGGGGGAGGAGGGGGGGGGGGTGGGGTTGTGAGGGTGTAGAACTCTCAATTTCTAACATGTGTGAACACAGATGTTAATTTTTTCGGGCTGACCAAATTATGTGAGATTTTACTTCTGGGTGAGCAGAGATTAGCAAAACAATGACTATGGCCCCTTGCTACCCCAGACAATAAAACAATAAATAGAGAGGGAACACACTACCCTCAGTGCCAGAGTTCACCATAGCACAGACCAATATTTGCTATTTGCTAATATTTCTCGACAACACATACAAAATAAGCAGGGGAAGCTTGTGGCACACTCTGTATCAGCAGGTTACAATGACTTTAGTACAATAGAATAGTTGGAAACTATAAGTGAAACTGAAATGGAAGGCTGCCTTCTATGCTGTCTGATTCAATGGTTCAATGCAGACATCGTTGTTGTGAATATGAGGTGAAAGGAGAGGTGACACTCTTCAAACGCTTGCGTTTCACAGGAATGAAAATGTGAGATCCACACATCAACCCTGAGATTCCCGTATAGATTTAGGCTAAGTGATACAGTGCCTTGTGAAAGTATTCGGCCCCCTTGAACTTTGCGACCTTTTGCCACATTTCAGGCTTCAAACATAAAGATATAAAACTGTATTTTTTTGTGAAGAATCAACAAGTGGGACACAATCATGAAGTGGAACGACATTTATTGGATATTTCAAACTTTTTTAACAAATCAAAAACTGAAAAATTGGCAGTGCAAAATTATTCAGCCCCCTTAAGTTAATACTTTGTAGCGCCACCTTTTGCTGCGATTACAGCTGTAAGTCGCTTGGGATATGTCTCTATCAGTTTTGCACATCGAGAGACTGAATTTTTTTCCCATTCCTCCTTGCAAAACAGCTCGAGCTCAATGAGGTTGGATGGAGAGCATTTGTGAACAGCAGTTTTCAGTTCTTTCCACAGATTCTCGATTGGATTCAGGTCTGGACTTTGACTTTGCCATTCTAACACCTGGATATGTTTATTTTTGAACCATTCCATTGTAGATTTTGCTTTATGTTTTGGATCATTGTCTTGTTGGAAGACAAATCTCCGTCCCAGTCTCAGGTCTTTTGCAGACTCCATCAGGTTTTCTTCCAGAATGGTCCTGTATTTGGCTCCATCCATCTTCCCATCAATTTTAACCATCTTCCCTGTCCCTGCTGAAGAAAAGCAGGCCCAAACCATGATGCTGCCACCACCATGTTTGACAGTGGGGATGGTGTGTTCAGGGTGATGAGCTGTGTTGCTTTTACGCCGTGTTGCTTTTACGCCAAACATAACGTTTTGCATTGTTGCCAAAAAGTTCAATTTTGGTTTCATCTGACCAGAGCACCTTTTTCCACATGTTTGGTGTGTCTCCCAGGTGGCTTGTGGCAAACTTTAAACAGCACTTTTTATGGATATCTTTAAGAAATGGCTTTCTTCTTGCCACTCTTCCATAAAGAACAGATTTGTGCAATATACGACTGATTGTTGTCCTATGGACAGAGTCTCCCACCTCAGCTGTAGATCTCTGCAGTTCATCCAGAGTGATCATGGGCCTCTTGGCTGCATCTCTGATCAGTCTTCTCCTTGTATGAGCTGAAAGTTTAGAGGGACGGCCAGGTCTTGGTAGATTTGCAGTGGTCTGATACTCCTTCCATTTCAATATTATCGCTTGCACAGTGCTCCTTGGGATGTTTAAAGCTTGGTAAATCTTTTTGTATCCAAATCCGGCTTTAAACTTCTTCACAACAGTATCTCGGACCTGCCTGGTGTGTTCCCTGTTCTTCATGATGCTCTCTGCGCTTTTAACGGACCTCTGAGACTATCACAGTGCAGGTGCATTTATACGGAGACTTGATTACACACAGGTGGATTGTATTTATCATCATTAGTCATTTAGGTCAACATTGGATCATTCCGAGATCCTCACTGAACTTCTGGAGAGAGTTTGCTGCACTGAAAGTAAAGGGGCTGAATAATTTTGCACGCCCAATTTTTCAGTTTTTGATTTGTTAAAAAGTTTGAAATATCCAATAAATGTCGTTCCACTTCATGATTGTGTCCCACTTGTTGTTGGTTGGTTCAAGGGGGCCGAATACTTTCGCAAGGCACTGTACCTTATGGAATGGTATCAAGAATATGCATATCCTTGCTTCAGGACCTGAGATACAGGCAGTTAGATTTGGGTAGGTCATTTTAGGCGATGCAGATCCTTAAGAGTTAATCTATGGGTATTTCTCAAAATGCGTACTACCATGCTCCGAGGCCTCTAATTGAAGCAAGGGAGGGTTGGAGCATGGAATGCTTTTCCAACAGTCTTGAAGGAGTTCTCACATATGCTGAGCACTGCTTTTCCTTCACTCTGCGGTTCAACTCATCCCAAACCATCTCAATTGGGTTGAGGTCAGGTGATTGTGAAGGCCAGGTCATCTGATGCAGCACTCTGTCACTCGCCATCTTGTTCAAATAGCCCTTACACATCCTGGAGGTGTGTTTTGGTTCATTGTCCTGTTGAAAAAAAATGATAGTCCCTCTAAGTGCAAACCAGATGGAATGGCATATCGCTGAAGAATGCTATGATAGCCATGCTGGTTAAGTGTGCCTTGAATTCTAAATAAATCACTAACAGTGTCACCAGCAAAGCACCTCTACACCATCACACCTCCTCCTACATGCTTCACAGTGAGAACCACACATGCAGAGATCATCTGTTCACCTATTCTGCGTCTCACAAAGACACGGCGGTTGGAACCAAAAATCTCAAATTTGGACACATCAGACTTCCACCAGTCTAATGCCAATTCCTTGAGTCTATTCTTCTAATTTGTTTCCTTTAGTAGGGGTTTCTTTGCAGCAATTCGACCATGAAGGCCTGATTCACACAGTCTCCTCTAAACAGGTAATGTCTGTTACTTGAATTCTGTGAAGCATTTATTTGGGGCTGTAATTTGAGGTGCAGTTAATTGCCAATTTCTGAGGCTGGTAACTCTAATGAACTTATCCTCTGCAGACGAGGTAACCATGGGTCTTCCTTTCCTGTGGCGGTCTCATAATATGAGGCCATAATATGGACTTTTGTATACCAACCTTACCTTGTCACAACACAACTGATTGTCTCAAATTGTCTCAAATTGTCTCAAATTGTCTCAAATTGTCTCAAATTGTCTCAAATGAATTAATGCATTTCACAAATTAACTTTTAACAAGGCACACCTGTTAATTGAAATGCATTCCAGGTGAATACCTCATGAAGCTGGTTGAGAGAACACCACAAGTGTGCAGAGCTGTCATCAAGGCAAAGGGTGGCTACTTTGAAGAATTTCAAATCTAAAATATATTTTGATTTGTTTAATACTTTTTTTGTTTACTACATGATTCCATGTGTTATTTCATAGTTTTGATGTCTTCACTATTATTCTACAATGTAGAAAATAGTAACAATAAAGAAAAACCCTGGAATGAGTAGGTGTCCAGACATTTGACTGGTATTGTATATATATATATACTGTACACTGTATATATATACATTTTTGTCATTTAGCAGACTTGTCTTATCCAGAGCGACTTAGTGCATTCATCTTAAGATAGCTGCAGTGCCGTAAGGTGGCGATTACTTTTTCACACAGTAGCATTAGGTGTTGCATAACTTTGTTTATGAAATCAATTAAATAAGTATGTCATTGTCGTGTTCGTTGCTCAATGAGGTTCCCTTTATCTAACATTAGGTTATGTTAAAGATCTGAAAACATTCAGTATCAAAAATATGCAAAAGTAGAGAAAATGTGATAGGGAGCACATGCTTTTTCACAGCACTGTAAGTCGACAACCACATATCACAGGAACAGTAAGTCCACTTTTCCTTAATACGGCAGCTATTAGCAAACTAAGAGCTAGAGGAAGGGGGGTGTTTGAGGCGAGGAGGGGGATTATTTAAGAGGTAGGGTTTCAGCTGCTTTCGGAAGATGGGCATGGACTGAGCTTGGACTGGGCTGAGCGGGAGCTGTCCTCAAGAGACTAGAGGTGACAGAACGGAGTGCTCGGGTTGGGGTGTAGGGGGATTTGAGGATAGCCTGAAGGTAGGGAGGGGGCAGTTCCTCTTGCTGCTCCGTAGCCAAGCACCATGGATGCGAGTGGATGCGAGCTTTGACTGGAAGCCAGTGGAATGTGCAGAGGAGCGGGGTGACATGGAGAACTTGGGAAGGTTGAAAACCAGGGGGGCTGCAGCATTCAGGGGTTTGATGGCACAAGCGGGGAGCCCAGCTAATAGCGAGATGCAGAAGTCAAAAAAATGATAATGTCAGGTCTAAACCAGGAAATCGAAAATCCTGCCTCAGCACTAGAGTCATCTGAAGTGGAAGGTCCACGAGGCGGTTCTGCTGACAGCGGTGACATTTTCAGACAAGTTAGTCGTTTAGTGGTTGTTTCTGACCACAATTTCCCCCTCTCCTCTTCCCCTCAAAGAAAGAGCAACCTGATGTAAAGTGAAGCGCCAGCCACTCCAGCCTAAATTAAATATGTGACGACTCTCTTTTACATTTGCACTAGAGGGAATATGGGTGAATAGAAGGGAATAAAAGATGCGTAGCGCTATTTGTAAGTGGGTAGACTCAAGCCACCGCCATCTCGCCAATCTTCTTACCGACTAGGCTTGGGCGGTATACCGTATATACCGTATATTGGGGTATATAGAAATTAAAACTAGTAACTTTTATCTTTTTCAATACATTTTAATATTTGTGGCTACTTTTTAAGTAAATACCTGAGGTCAACTTGTGCAATACATTCGGAGATAACGCAGATTTGCATGATTCATTTCACCTGTCACATTATTTTACATTGTGAAGCTTACTGTGGTTCCCCAGAACAGTTGAGCCAGTCACGTGTTTGTTTGTAGATAGCACAACGGGAGAAAGGTGGAGCGGCTGAGTCCAGATGTGTATTGACTGGGGTCGCGTTCATATTGAAATCCAGCAGTGTCTTTTCTTGCTTCAGTAGAGGGATCAGGGACGTGCAACTATAGTTTTCCACAGTAGATACATTAGTGCAACACATTCGGCAAAAAATGGCTTGATTTTCATCAGATGACAACGGAAGTGCAACGCTATTTGGCTAGCAGCCAAACAATTATAGGAGTTTACAATGAAAAATCAAGGTATTTTTTTGCAAAAAAAAGATCCTTGGCCATCAAATGTCTTATGTTTATCATATAAAGGATGTAGCTTAAAGTTAATCTTGCAATAACTGAAAAGCATGCAGCTACACTGTGAGAAGTAGCCTACAGGAGAAAAGTATCAGTCAACTGAAAAACATTAATTAGGCCCTAATCTATGGATTTCACATGACTGGAAATACAGACATGCACCTGTTGGTCACAGACACCTCAAAAAAAGGTAGGGGCATGGATCAGAAAATGAGTTAGTATCTGGTGTGACCACCATTTGCCTCATGCAGTGCGACATCTCCTTCACATTGCGTTGATCAGGCTGTTGATTGTGGCCTGTGGAAATGTTGTCCCATTCCCCTTCAATAGCTGTGGAAGTTGCTGGATAATGGCGGGAACTGAAACACGCTGTCATAAACGTTAATACAGAGCATCCCAAACATGCTCAATGGGTGACATGTCTGGTGAGTATACAGGCCATGGAAGAACTGGAACATTTTCAGTTTCCAGGAATTGTGTACAGATTCTTGTGATATGGGGCTGCGCATTATCATGCTGAAACATGAGGTGATGGTGACGGATGAATGGCATGACAATGGGCCTCAGGATCTCGTCACGTTATCACTGTTCATTAAAATTGCCATTAATAAAATGCAACTGTGTTCGTTGTCCGTAGATTATGCCTGCCCATACCTTAACCGCACTGCCACCATGAGGCACTCTGGTCACCAAGTTGACATCATCATTCCGCTCGCCCACACAATGCCATACACGTGGTTTGCGGTTGTGAGGCCAGTGGGACATACTGCCAAATTATCTAAAATGACGTTGGAGGTGGCAAATGGTAGAGAAATGAACATTCAATTTTCTGGCAACAGCTCTAGTGGACATTCCTGCTTCAGCATGCCAATTGCACACTCCCCCAGAACTTGAGACATCTGTAGCATTGTGTGACAAAACTACACATTTTAGAGTGGCCTTTTATTTTCCCCAGCACAAGGTGCACCTGTGTAATGATCATGCTGTTTAATCAGATTCTTGATATGCCACACCTGTCAGGTGGATCGATTATCTTGGCAAAGGAGAAATGGTCACTAACAGAGGTGTAAACAAATTTGTGGAAAAAATTGGAGAGAAATAAGATTTTTGTGCATATAGAACATTTCTGGGATCTTTTATTTCAGCTCATAAAACATGGGACCAAAACTATGTATAACTTTATTAGCTGGATTGCCTATCTTTGCAATTAATTTATGTCTGTTTGTGCTCGTCTGCATATTTAGCTAGCAGCCTCCATGGAATTTCACTCTTACTTGTGTTTATTTTGTTAGCATTAAGCTAGTAATACTATAAATCACGGAATGAGAGAAAGACGGCATGATGATATGAAAATCTGGATACTGCCCAACCTTATACTGACGCCTCGCGCCTAACTCTCAGTACAGCCAGGACTGGGAGATGTCGTCATGATGCTATCACACAAACACATGCATGCATGCAAACACACAAGCATGCACGCACACACGCAACCATGCGCGCACACACACACACACACGCACACGCACACGCACCTGCACACCAGTACAGGACCTTTATTATTTTCTTATTTTAAATGTATGCAGTTCTGTTCTTCAGCTGTTATTGTCTATTAATAGTCTGTATTATTTTATTGTTTTATGTGATGGAGATCCTAATGATCCTAATGAAATAACAAAATAACAAATAACACACACGAACACAGACTGTCTGTAAGACCAACCAGGGTTAGCAGAATGTAGAGCTAGAAGAGCTAGACGTGAAGCCCTAGGAAAGGTCATCTATCTTTCACAAGGCCATATTAAACCCAATCTATTGAATAAAGCATGAAGCGGTAGAATACGTTTCTTACACATCTAGTGCCATTCAGACACGTGAAAGACAGTAATGGAATTCCGTTTGTACAGTGTGTGTACTCTGTGTGTGTGGTTACATGAGTTTGTGCATATTAGCGTGTGCTCCTGGTATTACCTCTAGGTAGCTCGGGACGACAGGTGCACCCACGTGCTAAGAACAAGATGGAGGGGGTGATGGGTGCACTGGCTGACTACTGGAATACAGTTATGTAAAGCGGAACAAGACACACACCTGGGGTTGAATACAGCAAATAGGAGCAGCAAAAAAACAGGTTTGCAGCCGTCTCAGTTAGGATGCTACATGACTCAACAATAGGAGTAGACTACAGTTGTCTCAGTTAGGATGCTACATGACTCATCATTAGGAGTAGACTACAGCCGTCTCAGTTAGGATGCTACATGTCTCATCATTAGGAGTAGACTACAGCCGTCTCAGTTAGGATGCTACATGACTCATCATTAGGAGTAGACTACAGCCGTCTCAGTAAGGATGCTACATGACTCAACAATAGGAGTAGACTACAGCCGTCTCAGTAAGGATTCTACATGACTCATCAATAGGAGTAGACTACAGCCGTCTCAGTAAGGATGCTACATGACTCATCAATAGGAGTAGACTACAGCCGTCTCAGTAAGGATGCTACATGACTCATCAATAGGAGTAGACTACAGCTGTCTCAGTAAGGATGCTACATGACTCATCATTAGGAGTAGACTACAGCCGTCTCAGTAAGGATGCTACATGACTCATCATTAGGAGTAGACTACAGCCGCCTCAGTTAGGATGCTACATGACTCATCATTAGGAGTAGACTACAGCCGTCTCAGTTGGGATGCTACATGACTCAACAATAGGAGTAGACTACAGCGTCTCAGTAAGGATGCTACATGACTCATCATTAGGAGTAAACTACAGCTGTCTCAGTTAGGATTCTACTTGACTCATCATTAGGAGTAGACTACAGCTGTCTCAGTAAGGATGCTACATGACTCATCATTAGGAGTATACTACAGCCGTCTCAGTAAGGATGCTACATGACTCATCATTAGGAGTAGACTACAGCCGTCTCAGTTAGGATGCTACATTACTCATCAATAGGAGTAGACTACAGCCGTCTCAGTAAGGATGCTACATGACTCATCATTAGGAGTAGACTACAGCCGTCTCAGTTAGGATGCTACATTACTCATCATTAGGAGTAGACTACAGCCGTCTCAGTTAGGATGCTACATGACTCAACAATGGGAGTAGACTACAGCCGCCTCAGTTGGGATGCTACATGACTCATCATTAGGAGTAGACTACAGTCGTCTCAGTTAGGATGCTACATGACTCATCATTAGGAGTAGACTACAGCCGTCTCAGTTAGGATGCTACATGACTCATCATTAGGAGTAGACTACAGCCATCTAAGTTAAGATGCTACATGACTCATCATTAGGAGTATACTACAGCCGTCTCAGTAAGGATGCTACATGACTCATCATTAGGAGTAGACTACAGTCGTCTCAGTTGGGATGCTACATGACTCATCATTAGGAGTAGACTACAGCCGTCTCAGTTGGGATGCTACATGACTCATCATTAGGAGTAGACTACAGTCGTCTCAGTTGGGATGCTACATGACTCAACAATAGGAGTAGACTACAGCCGTCTCAGTTAGGATACTACATGACTCATCATTAGGAGTAGACTACAGCCGTCTCAGTAAGGATGCTACATGACTCAGGAAACAGCAGAGGGAACACCCCCCTATCCACATCAATGGAACAGTAGTGGAGAGGGTAGCAAGTTTTAAGTTCCTCGGCATACACATCACAGACAAACTGAATTGGTCCACTCACACAGACAGCATCGTGAAGAAGGCGCAGCAGCGCCTCTTCAACCTCAGGAGGCTGAAGAAATTCGGCTTGTCACCAAAAGCACTCACAAACTTCTACAGATGCACAATCGAGAGCATCCTGGCGGGCTGTATCACCGCCTGGTATGGCAACTGCACCGCCCTCAACCGTAAGGCTCTCCAGAGGGTAGTGAGGTCTGCACAACGCATCACCGGGGGCAAACTACCTGCCCTCCAGGACACCTACACCACCCGATGTCACAGGAAGGCCATAAAGATCATCAAGGACATCAACCACCCGAGCCACTGCCTGTTCACCCCGCTATCATCCAGAAGGCGAGGTCAGTACAGGTGCATCAAAGCTGGGACCGAGAAACTGAAAAACAGCTTCTATCTCAAGGCCATCAGACTGTTAAACAGCCACCACTAACACTGAGTGGCTGCTGCCAACACACTGACACTGACTCAACTCCAGCCACTTTAATAATGGGAATTGATGGGAAATGATGTAAATATATCACTAGCCACTTTAAACAATGCTACCTTATATAAATGTTACTTACCCTACATTATTCATCTCATATGCATACGTATATACTGTACTCTATATCATCGACGGTATCCTTATGTAATACATGTATCACTAGCCACTTTATACTATACTATGCCACTTTGTTTACATACTCATCTCATTTGTACATACTGTACCCGATACCATCTACTGTATCTTGCCTATACTGCTCTGTACCATCACTCATTCATATATCCTTATGTACATATTCTTTATCCCCTTACACTGTGTACAAGACAGTAGTTTTGGAATTGTTAGTTAGATTACTTGTTATTACTGCATTGTCGGAACTAGAAGCACAAGCATTTCGCTACACTCGCATTAACATCTGCTAACCATGTGTATGTGACAAATAAAATTTGATTTGATTTGATTTGACTCATCATTAGGAGTATACTACAGCCGTCTCAGTTGGGATGCTACATGACTCATCAATAGGAGTAGACTACAGCCGTCTCAGTAAGGATGCTACATGACTCATCATTAGGAGTAGACTACAGCCGTCTCAGTAAGGATGCTACATGACTCAACAATAGGAGTAGACTACAGCGTCTCAGTAAGGATGCTACATGACTCATCATTAGGAGTAAACTACAGCTGTCTCAGTTAGGATTCTACTTGACTCATCATTAGGAGTAGACTACAGCTGTCTCAGTAAGGATGCTACATGACTCATCATTAGGAGTATACTACAGCCGTCTCAGTAAGGATGCTACATGACTCATCATTAGGAGTAGACTACAGCCGTCTCAGTTGGGATGCTACATGACTCATCATTAGGAGTAGACTACAGTCGTCTCAGTTGGGATGCTACATGACTCAACAATAGGAGTAGACTACAGCCGTCTCAGTTAGGATACTACATGACTCATCATTAGGAGTAGACTACAGCCGTCTCAGTAAGGATGCTACATGACTCATCATTAGGAGTATACTACAGCCGTCTCAGTTCGGATGCTACATGACTCATCAATAGGAGTAGACTACAGCCGTCTCAGTAAGGATGCTACATGACTCATCATTAGGAGTAGACTACAGCCGTCTCAGTAAGGATGCTACATGACTCATCATTAGGAGTAGACTACAGCCGTCTCAGTTAGGATGCTACATGACTCATCATTAGGAGTAGACTACAGCCGTCTCAGTTAGGATGCTACATGACTCATCATTAGGAGTAGACTACAGCCGTCTCAGTTAGGATGCTACATGACTCATCATTAGGAGTATACTACAGCCGTCTCAGTTGGGATGCTACATGACTCATCATTAGGAGTATACTACAGCCGTCTCAGTTAGGATGCTACATGACTCATCATTAGGAGTAGACTACAGCCGTCTCAGTAAGGATGCTACATGACTCATCATTAGGAGTATACTACAGCCGTCTCAGTTGGGATGCTACATGACTCATCAATAGGAGTAGACTACAGCCGTCTCAGTAAGGATGCTACATGACTCATCATTAGGAGTAGACTACAGCCGTCTCAGTAAGGATGCTACATGACTCATCATTAGGAGTAGACTACAGTCGTCTCAGTTAGGATGCTACATGACTCATCATTAGGAGTAGACTACAGCTGTCTCAGTAAGGATGCTACATGACTCATCATTAGGAGTAGACTACAGCCGTCTCAGTAAGGATGCTACATGACTCATCATTAGGAGTAGACTACAGCCGTCTCAGTAAGGATGCTACATGACTCATCATTAGGAGTAGACTACAGCCGCCTCAGTTAGGATGCTACATGACTCATCATTAGGAGTAGACTACAGCCGTCTCAGTAAGGATGCTACATGACTCATCATTAGGAGTAGACTACAGCCGCCTCAGTTAGGATGCTACATGACTCATCATTAGGAGTAGACTACAGCCGTCTCAGTAAGGATGCTACATGACTCATCATTAGGAGTAGACTACAGCCGCCTCAGTTAGGATGCTACATGACTCATCATTAGGAGTAGACTACAGCCGTCTCAGTTAGGATGCTACATGACTCATCATTAGGAGTAGACTACAGCTGTCTCAGTAAGGATGCTACATGACTCATCATTAGGAGTAGACTACAGCCGTCTCAGTAAGGATGCTACATGACTCATCATTAGGAGTAGACTACAGCCGCCTCAGTTAGGATGCTACATGACTCATCATTAGGAGTAGACTACAGCGTCTCAGTAAGGATGCTACATGACTCATCATTAGGAGTAGACTACAGCCGTCTCAGTAAGGATGCTACATGACTCATCATTAGGAGTAGACTACAGCCGTCTCAGTAAGGATGCTACATGACTCATCATTAGGAGTAGACTACAGCCGTCTCATTAAGGATGCTACATTTGACATGTTTTTTTGGCAAAAGTGCAGAACCGGCTGCTTTTTGGTGCTTAACAGCGGTGTGTGTCTTGCTGTTTGTGTGTGTGTGCATGCCTATGCATCTGCATGCGTCTCGGTGATGTGTGTGTTTAGGAGTCACCGGGGCTGGGTAGGGCTAGGTAGCGCTGTGTTGGGCATGGGTGGCTGCACAGACAGAAGCCGGCTGCATATTTCATGAGCTGCTGTTTGCTTGACAACATTTCCAGGCTGACTGCACAGGAGTCCATTAACTTAAATGGCACAGAGCGCACCGAGAGATCTCCATATGGAAACCAGAGAGGGATAGACAGACAGAGGGATTGAAGGAAAGAGGTGGGAGAAAAGGATGGAAAAGTGAAGGAGGGAGATAGAGAGAGAGAAAGAGAAAAATAAAGAGACTGAGAGACCATAGAGACAGTAACAGATGCTGTTAGGTTTACCAGTAGGAGGCTCTTGAGGTAATGACATAATGCCATTACAGCGTCATTATGAGTAGTGTAGTCGTTAGGTCTGCAGGACTATGGACAATGTGTAGGGCCCTGCTTTTTGTTGCGGAAATGGATGCACTGTGCTTTACACCGGTATTTCAGCATTATCCACTATTGTTACTACAAGTAGAAAATCCTCAAAAACGTTCTGTAATTGACACATGAGGTCTCCAATCAATCAATCCGTGTCTCGTTGTGTGTGTTGGACGACGGGATCGCCTGAGCCAAGAGGAGTTGTAGCTCTGTGAATTTGAGCCGCACAAAACCTGTAGATCAGTAATTCCAGCTAGGTCACCCATGATACAAGTCATTATTTGATGTCCTTCCATGTCTAAGGACATTGGGAGATGACATGCAAACTGTCCCCTATGGGCAACAGTGAGGACTTTTACCTTCAAATAGGTTTCAGTTTTGCTAGGGTAGGGTTTCACAAACTCGGTTTTTGGGACCCCAAGGTTTGCACGTTTTTTTCCCCACCCTAGCAGAGCTGACTCAAATAACCAACTAATCATCAACCTTTGAATCATCTGTGTAGTGTTTAGGCAAAAACCTAAACGTGCACCCCTTAGGGCATTTTGGATGGGCCTTTGATTCTAAGTGCTGCAAGTTCAAATCCAGTGATAGAAGGCTTTTTTTGAGATTTTTGTTTTAAAGCCTTTCCCAATCCTTTACACTTACCTTAATCATTCAGAGTGTATGCCTAACCTTAAGATTTTAGAGCTGATGCCTAAACTTAACCCTAACATAAAACATATTTTGTTAATGCCTAAATGTAAACTTAAATTAAACTTTAAAAAAAAAGATGTTTGCAACAACTTCGAAATTTGACATTTGAGGAACATGGAGGAATGTCTAATTCTGACGAGACTGTGAGAGCTAGTTGGTAATTCTACACCTCACTTTGCTTAGTTACCCAAGCTAATGCCTAGGCTTTAGCTCAGCGGGTTAACAAAGTGTGAGTGTGAGAGTAAGTTTGCATGTGTGTGTATGTGTGCGGGTGTCCGTGTGCATGTGTGTGTGTGTGTGTGTCATAACTTGAGTTACTCCTGGAGCGCCATGTAGGTACTGTTTCCCCTCATTACAACTTTGGGATTAACTTTGGAGGAAGCGGTAGCAGTCCAAAGTGCACACGACACACGACACACACACACACACACACACACACGCGCACACACACACACACACACACACACAATGCAGCTAGGCCAGGCACTCGGTATCAGAGCTAAGCACACTGCCTCTCCCTCAAGGTTATCTCGGCTGAGAATTTGCTGACAGGGTCCAGACAGACACACACACAAACACACACATACACACAATATACAAACAGTTGGACATACACACGCTCTTCCAAGCCCAGAGGTAAAGAGCCGAGAAAGAAAGAGAGAGGGAAGAGGGAGTTTGTTTGTGCGGACTGTTATACAAACAAGTCTTTAATTTGGACGAAGGGACACATGATTAGCAGTAAAACGCTCCCATCATTCCCCTGTTTCATTACTTTTTATGTCCAAATAAAAACGTACGGGGGCGGTAGGCTCGAGGCCAATATGCCTCCCTGACGAGTGAAGGTGGATCTGAGGGGCTCAGACGTGGTCAAGGACATGCTTGTCAAACCACACAGCCAGGGAGAGCCAGAGAAAGGCTGGTTCAAGGTAACACTCTGAGAAGGGAGTGGGGAGTGAGGGAGTGCAGCAAGGGTTGGGGGTGTTATGTTTGAGAGAGCGAGAGCGAGAAAGACAAAGACAAAGAGAGAGAGAACAATGCCACTTAGACAGACATGCATCACAATACGACAAGGAGGGAAACCGCATTTTCAAGAGTGCGTGTGTGCGTGTGCTAGTGTGTTTGTGTCCCAGGCTTGTCAATATACTTTCACTAAATGTGCATACAGCATCCTGTTGATAGTTCTCCAAATTCGTACATGCCCGTTTCAGACATGGAACCTTGACTGTAATTGCTTTTGAAAAACAGTATTAAAAAACTCAGTCTACTTCTCCCGCCTGAATTAGCCGCAGCTCAGCTTCCGACACACACACACACACACACACACTGTCTGTTCCAGTCTCTGTTTCTCATGAGGCCCCAGTGACAGCTGACCTTTGGCGGGCCAGGGGCTGAGGGGTACGAGGGGGAGATGGGCACAGTGGGGGGCAGCAGAGCGGATCGCAACCCTCCACTGACAGCGCCCACCTCTGTTCAGTCACTTCAACGGCCTAATGACAGACAGAGAGAAAACAGAGAACCAATCAGCCAGCCATAGAGGAGAGTGAGGATGAAGGGGGTGAGGGGGGGTGAAGAGAGATAGTGAGAGAGAGATAGTGAGAGAGAGAGAGAGAGAGAGAGAGAGAGAGAGAGAGAGAGAGAGAGAAAGACACAGAGAGAGACAGTGGCAAAGAGGGAGACAGAGAAAGAGAGGGAGGGAGAGAAAGAGAGGGAGGGAGAGAAAGAGAGAGAGAGAGAGAGAGAGAGGAGAGAGACAGAGGCAGAAAGAGAGAGAGAGAGGCAGAAAGAAAAATGTTCAGAGAGAGATACAAAGAGACTTTAGCTGGGGCTGTTTAGGGGGGGTACAGCTGTCGAGAGGAGACAGTGGAGAAAAACATCCCTGCCTCTAATTGTAACCTCCCAATAACAGCATGATTGAAGAGGGTGGAGGAAGAAAGGACAGACAAAGTGAGAGAAAGAAAAGGAGTGATAGAGACAGGACAAAATAGATTAAAGACGGTATAACAAAAGTAGTGCTAGAGTGTGCAATATGATGAGCGAGAGAGAGAGTGAGAGTGCTCCCTAGGGGTGTTTGGGTCCTGAGTCTGACTAACACACAGGGTTGGAGGGAGTTCTATAAACAGCAATAACCTAAAGCTGTGGCCCATTCATCCCTCGCTCCCTCTCTCTGCTACATTACTTCTCTTAGTGCTGCCCCAACCTGCCTGTGTGTGCATACTGGTGCACCCCTCCCACTTTTCTCCTTCCTTTTCTCTCACCCATTCTCTCACCCCTCCTCTCACTCTTCTCCTTTTCTGTAACCCCTCCTTTCACCCATCTCGCCCTTCTCTTCTCCTTTCTGCCTCGTCACCCTCTGCTGTCATCTCCCTCTCCTGTCTCCCACCTCTTCGACCTTCATGGTATGTCAAAATATCTTCACACAGTCTCCTCTGTATATTCCTAATTTCTCTCGACGCTCCACGACAGCACTCCACATGCCTATTGGCATCAAATCAAATCAAATGTTATTAGTCACATGAGCCGAATACAACAGGTGTTGCTGCCCCCCACTGTAGACCTTACAGTGAAATGCTTACTTACGAGCCACTAACCAACAATTCAGTTTTAAAAAATGCAGATAGAGAGAACAGTCTATGCAGAGAGCAGAGAGAACAGTCTATGACTAGGGTGAATGGAGTCTTTGACAATTTTTAGGGCCTTCCTCTGACACCGCCAGGTATAGAGGTCCTGGATGGCAGGAAGCTTGGCCCCAGTGATGTACTGGACTGCTCGCACAACACTCTGTAGTGCCTTGCTGTCGGAGGCCGAGCAGTTGCCATACCAGGCAGTGATGCAACCATGCTCTCGATGGTGCAGCTGTCAAACCTTTTGAGGATCTGAGAACCCATGCCAAATCTTTTCAGTTTCCTGAAGGGGAATAGGTTTTGTGATGCCCTCTTCATGACTGTCTTGGTGTGATTGGACCGTGTTAGTTTGTTAGTGATGTGGACACCAAAGAACTTGAAGCTCTCAACCTGCTCCACTACAGCCCCATGGATGAGAATGGGGGCGTGCTCGGTCCTCTTTTTCCTGTAGTCCACAATCATCTCCTTTGTCTTGATCACGTTGAGGGAGATGTTGTTGTCCTGGCACCACACGGCCAGGTCTCTGACGTCTTCCCTATAGGCTGTCTCATCGTTGTCGGTGATCAGGCCTACCACTGTTGTGTCATCAGCAAACTTAATGATGGTGCCTGGCCATGCAGTCATGAGTGAACAGGGAGTACAGGAGGGGACTGAGCATGCACCCCTGAGGGTACCCTGTGTTGAGGATCAGCGTGGCGGATGTGTTGTTACCTACCCTTACCACCTGGGGACGGCCCGTCATGAAGTCCAGGATCCAGTTGCAGAGGGAGGTGTTTAGTCCAAGGGTCCTTAGATTAGTGATGAGCTTTGAGGGCACTATGGTGTTGAACACTAAGCTGTAGTCAATGAATAGCATTCTCACATAGGTGTTCCTTTTGTCCAGGTGGGAAAGGGCAGTGTGGAGTGCAATGAGATTGAATCATCTGTGGATCTGTTGGGGTGGTATGCAAATTGGAGTGGGTCTGGGGTTTCTGGGATGATGGTGTTGATGTGAGCCATGACCAGCCTTTCAAAGCACCTCATGGCTACAGATGTGAATGCTACGAGTCGGTAGTCATTTAGGCAGGTTACCTTAGTGTTCTTGGGCACAAGGTCTACAGTACACGTCCTGGTAATCCGTCTGACCCTGCGGCCTTGTCAATGCTGACCTGTTTAAAGGTCTTACTCACATCGGCTGTGGAGAGCGTGATCACACAGTCTTCCGGAACAGCTGGGGCTCTCATGCATGTTTCAGTGTTCTCGAAGCGAGCATAGAAATAGTTTAGCTGGTAGGCTCGTGGTAGGCTTCATCTGGTAGGCTCGTGTCACTGGGCAGCTTTCGGCTGTGCTTCCCTTTGTAGTCAGTAAGGGTTTGAAAGCCCTGCCACATCCGATGAGCATCAGAGCTGGTGTAGTACAATTCGATCTTAGTCCTGTATTGATGCTTTGCCTGTTTAATGGTAAGTCGGATGGCATAGCGGGATTTCTTATAAGCTTCCAGGTTAGAGTCCCGCTCCTTGAAAGCGGCAGCAAAAGGCCTTTAGCTCAGTGCGGATGCTGCCTGTAATCCATGGCTCCTGGTTGGGGTATGTACGTACAGTCACTGTGGGGACAACATCATCGATGCACTTATTGATGAAGCCAATGACTGACGTGGTGTACTTCTCAATGCCATCGGAGGAATCCCGGAACATATTCCAGTCTGTGCTAGCAAAACGGTCCTGCAGCTTAGCATTGGCTTCCTCTGATCACTTTTTTATTGATCTAGTCACTGGTGCTTCCCGCTTGAATTTTTGGTTGTAAGCAGGAATCAGGAGGATAGAATTATGGTCAGATTTGCCAAATGGAGGGCGATGGGGAGCATTGTATGCGTATCTGTGTGTAGAGTATAGGTGGCCCAGAGTTATTTTTCCTCTGGTTTATATAGAGGGTCAGTCCCACGGCCTGTCACGCTGCGTTCCCTGGGTCGACACTCGACACACTTTCGCTTGACTTCCTCTGCTCTCCTTCTGTTTGTGTGAGTGAGTGCGTAGATGTATGCGACTGTGTGCCTGTTTGTCTTGTCAACTTCCATCCGAGGAGACAAGACTGGCTTTACCAGTCCTCTTAGCCTATTGTATGTGAGAAAGAACTTCTAAGATTGTCCATAAAACTGAAAATGAAAACACATAACTACCCACATCTCCTCTGCACGTGTTCACACCTAGACAATATCGTAGCCTTGTAGCTGTTCCAGCCGGTTACAGCCCAACTCTAAGTCTAAACGTCCTACTCTGCCCCCCCCCCCTCCTCCTCCAGGACAATAAAGAAGAAACAAGGCTCACAAAAATTCCCAAAATAGCCTTGCCTCGTCTCCCTGGGAACAGACTTTCCCCAAATGTGATTACAGTCAAAACAATGAGTTCCAGCTCCACTCAGTCCCCTGGCCCCTATTAGCACGCCCTTTAAATACAGGCTCAACATCTACAGCCAGTCCCAAATGGCACCCCATACCATACAGTCATTTGATGGGTCCTTATAGCCATTTCATACATGTACAAGTGTGTATTAATACACATGTGAGGTGAAATGTGTTTTTTTGCATATCCAACTCTCTCTGAGACACCCTCGGAGAGTGGGGTCACAGCCAGGGATCAGCCATTATGAACGGCAACCATGAAACAATTAGGTTTAAGTGCCTTGCTTAAGGGCAAATCGACAGATTTTTCACCTTGTCGGCTCTGGGATTCAAACGTAAACTATATATGGAACAGGATGCCAGTTAGGACGCACCACTAGCCTCTCTCCCCGGTGTCGCCACAGAATGGATCTGATGCGCAAATCAGATTTACTAAGCGTGAAAAATGAGAAAACTCAACCGCTGTGCAACTCCTGCCCCAAACAGGAGAGGGCCAAGTCTCTCACTCTCTCTCTCTCTCTCTCTCTCTCGTGTTTTTGTGTTTTGTTTCAGGATTCTGTCTTGGTCTGATATTTTATTTTCTATGGTGGAGGGTTAATGCACTATTTGTTTTAGCAGTGTCCACAGGTTTTTTCAAAGTCAGGGGGGTAGGAAGGTGTGGTGTGCGCGGTGGCTGTGGCTTCAGGTGTGTTCCTGAGAATGGAGTTAAGGTGGAGGAGGTTCTGCCATGCCAGAGATGATCAATGTCATGCCAGAGATGGTGGGGTAGCTGAGACTGGGCCTAGTCATGCTATGGATGGTGGTGTATATGAGGCTGGCCTAGTCAGGCTAGAGATGGTGGTGAAGATGAGGCTGGGTCTAGTCATGCTATGGATGGTGGTGTAGATGAGGCTGGGTCTGGTCAGGTTATGCTAGTGAATGAAGAGAGTATTGTGGGAAGTGTAAGAGACTGGGGGGAGGAGGAAGGTGTCAAGAGGAAAAGAAAAAAGGGGGAGAAGAAAGGAGGAGAAAGGGGAGAGGCTGGTGTGGTTAAAGGCACCAATGAATCTTTGCCTGGTGCTGGGGGGGAGGCCCTGACCAGAGTGGAAGGGCAGGTGGTCAGGATGGGAGATGGAAATGAGGAGCAAAGTGAGTCCGAGGAAGAGGATGATGAGAAGGCCTTTTTTTCAGACTCCTTTGCAATGGATCCGGAGCTGACAGCCAGTTAAGCAGACGGGTCAAAGTACACGTTGAGGGAACTGACAAAGTTCCTGAATGAGACCAAGGGGAAAAAATCTTGAGGCTTTTTTACTGATCCGAGAAAGTTTGTAAAATCAGTACAACATTCTATGAAAAAGGAGGAGTATGGTTTCCTCTTACCCAGGAAACGGTTTAGGTTGAGGAAGTGGGTCAGAACCGTGCGTAAGGGTCGTCCTTCAGACACTATTTAGATGTATAGTTTCTTTCTGGCACTGGGGATTTTTGAGCTTTGCTATTGGTCTCTTTCTTTGCTGGCTTTCCTCCCACTTCTTATGGAGACTCTTCGGGTAGGATCGCTCAATATAAATGGTGCCAGAGATGTGGGAAAGAGGAGTGTGTTGGATGAATATGTAAAACAAAAAAAACTACAGGTGTTGTTTCTGCAGGAGACGCATAGTGATGTGGTGAAGGAAGTCGACTGGGAGCTCTGGTGGATGGGACAATGGTGATGGGACAAATTTTAGTGCAGGGGTGGCAGTCCTTTTTGTACCAGGTTTGTCTGTAATATTTTGAGAGGGGGTGTGTAGGGGTAGGCTGCTTGTTGTAAAAGCAGAAATACACACCATGGTTTTGTCTTTATAAATGTGTATGCGCCTAACACAGGGAGAGAGAGGGGGGTTCTATTTGGGTGTCTTAGACAGGAACTCACAGGAGGAGACGCTGGTGGTCGGCGGGGACTGGAACTGTACAATGGATTTGACGAAAGACAGAAATGGGGAAGAGCCTCATTCAGTGTCAGTGGGAGTGTTAAGGGATATTAATCAGTTCGACCTAGTGGATGTTTGGAGAATTAAAAACTGATCATTTTTACTTTCTCCCGGTGGGGTTTTTGGATTATCACATGTGCATGGCTCGGCTGTCTATTTCACCAGGGCCTTGGTAGGCATCCGATTGGAAGTTTAATGTAAAAGCTCTTTCAAGATGCTACTTTTTGCTCATGTTTCCAGACTTTTTGGGAAAAATGGGGGCAGCGAAGAGAGGAGTATGAGTCTCTGAGTCAATGGTGGGATGTGAGGAAAGTCCAAGTTCGGCTTTTCTGTCAACAGTATACAGCTCTCTCATCCTCAGAGGCTGGGAGAGTATTGGGGATAATTCAAGCGCAGTATTAGTGAGATGACGGTAGAGATGGTGGGACAAGGAAGTGTAGGCCTCCAGGCTAATTCAGCTGAATTATGTAGGGACCTGGGCAGTTTTTTCCAGGTTAAAGCAAAGGGAGCACTTGTAAGAGCTAGGTTTTACATGCTTAAGGAGATGGATGCTCCCAGCTCCTTCTTCTTTGGTTTGGAAAGACAGAGCGGTGAAGCCAAGGGTTTGCATTGTCTACGGCTGTCTGATGGGCAGGTGACCTCTGTGGTGGGTGAGATGCGGGAGCAGACTGTGGAGTTTTATACTGAGTTGCATAGGGCAGAAATGTGTGATCCTATGTGTGCTCAGGTCTTGTTCGCAGAACTCCCTAAGCACTCTCTGGCACAGAGGGATGAAATGGACATTCCTCTGTTATCCCATGAACTAGCAGAGGCCATAACCCAGATGTCCCCCGGTCGTGCACTGGGGGTCGATGGACTCCCAGTGGAGTTCTATAAAAAATTATGGGGAATAATTGGACTGGACTTCTTTTGTGTGTTGCGTGAATGCGTCGGGGTAGGAGAGTTGCCGATGAACTGCCATCGGGCGGCTCTGACTCTCCTGCTCAAAAAAGTGGACTTGTGTGAACTTAAGAACTGGAGGCCTGTGGCAATGCTCTACAATATATTTCCCAATGTCCTGTCTAATAGACTGTCCCATCTGGACTCGATCAAGAGAAGGCTTTCGATAGAGTGGGCCATGAGTATCTGTTTAATGTGATGTCTGGTTTTGGGTTTGGGTAAAGGTTTTGACTTTTGTGAAGATGTTGCATGCTGGGGTGTCATGTATGGTCAAGTTGAGAGGGGGGCTCAGTAGGTCAGTCTGGGTGAGATGGGGCATTAGACAAGGATGCCCTCTATAGGGGCAATTATATACACTAGCCATTGAGGTGGTTCCTGTCTGGAGTGTCAAATAGAGGGAACATGCTGATAATCAACAACCTGGTGGCATCTTCCCTGTGGCATAAACTGGCTGTCCTCAACCCCCCGCCGGTCTGCTCGTAGACCTGCAACGTAAGCTTGTGATTTTTACTCCGCAGTGCTGAGGGCCTGGCAGCTGCTAACGAGAAGGGGGTGTGGAGCTTGGGCTGTGAGTGTGGGAGGAGCCTATCTTCCACAACCCAGCCATCCCTTTGAGATTGCAGGGTGGCCGACTGAACCAAAGGCAACTGATGGTTTACAAAGGCTGGGTGACCTACGACTACTGGGAGAGGAGGGATGAAAAACAACGGACGTCCTGGCACAACAAACAGGAATAACGTCTCTTAGGCTACTGGAGAGATTCCTGGAGGAGGTCCAGGAAGCACTGTCTGAGCCGGTAAGTGGGGTGTTTGAGTGGCAAAAGGAGAAGGGGCCACCAATGTTTCCACTATTGCAGGTGACGGCAGAGACTGGGGACTGGGAAGGGGGTCTGGAGGACTTGTTAGATTTTAACACTCTGAGCCTGGGGGAGTTTGAGTGGGTGGGAGGTAAAGCCCTCTACAACCTCTGCATTAAAGTGAGGAAAATTAGGAGCCTAACAGGAGTGAAGGCACATCAGTGGCAGGGGGTATGTGGGGCGGAGAGTATGGTGGGTTTTAGATGGAACCCCCAGGAACCCCTACAAACCCCCAGTACCAAAGAGGTCAGGCGACCTCCAGTGGAGGGTTCTACATTGAGCCCTGGCCACTAACAGCTGGTTGGCACAGGTTGAGTCTGGGAGGGGTGCCATTTCTGTGTTATGAGAGAAACTGTGATTCATGTGTTTTCTGTGTGCGCCAGGTTAAGGCCATTAATGTCTCTGTTGGAATGTCTGTGTGAGAGGTTGGGGGTGGTTTTTACTGTTAGGATGTTTATAATGGGGTACAGGTATCCAAATAAGGAAAAGGCCAAATGTGTTTTGTTGAGGCAAAGTTGGCTATTTGGATAACAAGGAGGAACAGGGTCAAAGGTGGGGTAATGGCAGACCCTTTATGATTATTCAATGGGATGGTCTCTGCGTGCCTTAGGGTCAAATTTGTGTTCTATGAAATTATAAAAAGTGTGGAGTTGTTTCAGGAGATATGGCATGTTGGGGGGGCTGTCTGTATAGCTGGGGAAGATGTTGTGGATATACGGTTGTAGAAGTGGTGAGGTTTTTTGGTTATTGTGATGTGTGGTGTGTTTTTGTATCGTGTGGTAGAGGGAAAGGTGAGTATGGTACATATTTTGGTGTTTTAATTTTAAACGGGGGGGGGGGGGGGGGGTGGTGGTGGAAAGGTTTTAATGAAATGAGAATGTTTCATTAAAGAAAGACAAAAAGTCTCTCTCTCACACACACACACACACACACACACACACACACACACACACACGGCAGTACCAGTAGAGTCAACAACACCACAAAGATACAGGTGTGCCAGTCAATCTTCCTCTAGAGAGCAACTTCGGGAGACGGGCAAACACACAGGGCTGAGGCAGCAAACAAAGTAGCTAAACTTGTTGTCAGCCTCTTATCTATATACAAAAGCAACACTAATTTCTACTGGTGAAATTATGCATAACATAAGCACTTCTAGGGGGAAAAAATGCTTTTTTGCTTAGCTTTTGCTTTCTAAGAACAGATGAGAAAAAAGAAGAAACCCGCACACTGCTTTTGATAGTATCACTGCTCTATAATAAGCTTTACATATCGGCCTCAAGGCCTCCGTCAGAGCTTTGTGAGTGTTTTTAATTTGCACCCTTATGTAGACATGGCTACACCCACATCCGTTCAATGCATCAAATAGGGTTGGAGTATAAGAAAAAAAAAAGCATATGTTACCAAATATAAATATATCAACGTGCATTTCATAGTATTCATAGTATTCTAATAATTATAATAAAGTGTGTACATAAAACACATTTTCTAACAACAAACAAGGTTAGATCATAAGCACAATCAACAAAGCCCTGCTATTGTGTTGCAACGTAGTTAGCGTAACAGTTTGTACCATTCAACAGAACCCAGATGGGACGTCTTCAACACAATCAAAGGAAGTATCTCTTCTCAGACATGGGTTTAAGAAGGAGGAATGGAAGGCGTCGATGAATGACTTTTAACTGAACGTGGGCACACGTGACATGGAGAGTGAGGTAAAGGAAGAGGGCCAGGTAGCTCAGTATCTGCTGTTGCTGCAGATGTTGTTTGTTTGCATGGCGGTGAACTTTTCTCTCAATCCACCAGTAGGGACATAGGATGGAAACGGTACTGGTAGGCAAGCAGGGACCTCTGTTCTGTGGACCTCAGGCTGAGAAACCAGATATCCCATAATACTACCGTCCCCCAAATCCCCTCACACACACACCCTCCTTACCCCCCACCGTTTCTCCGCCGTCCATGCAGCGTTCTGGGCACGGTTACAAGCTTCATGTTGTGATATTGCCCTGTAATGGAGGTGGCTGGCGTGACTGGTTACCCTCTCTTGAATTATTGATCGCTAGCGTGTGTGTTGTACACGCAATAAGCAGGGGCGATCATTCCCCACTGTCACTCTCAACACGCAGATGTGTGTGTGGGGGGGAGACCAGTAACACAAGCCCGAGGTAAACACATGGCTGATAACTAATAAAGGAAACAGTCATACAATTCAAGAGCCGGTCAATTCATTGGAGCAGTCATCTACAGATAATATATACATATATTTTGTTTTACATGCATACAGTACAGTATATGTCACTTAACAGACCCTTTTATCCAGTCATGCATGCATTCTTTACATTACATTATGCTGTTTGTGATCCAAGTTAATCTTTAATTTGACCCTGCAATTATGTGAGAGATCTTCCTCATTACTCAGCATCTTAAGACTACACGTGACTGAATTCAGAGCGTGGACATGGACAGGAAAGTTCTCACATCTAAGAAGACATCAGACTTAAAAGAGTCATAACAAACCTACAAGGCAGGCAGGCATACAAAGTACGCATTGATGTTTGCACCATCCACGTGTCTGTGCCTGCTGGCGGTGCTGTCTGTCTGTCTGTCTGTCTGTCTGTCTGTCTGTCTGTCTCGCTCACCATCCACGTGTCTGTGCCTGCTGGCGGTGCTGTCTGTCTGTCTGTCTGTCTGTCTGGCTCGCTCACCATCCACTGCGCTCCAACTCGTATGTCTGTCAACTCTACTTTTACCTCGTTTCGGGGACAACACTGTTTAGGTGTCTGTCCATCTGCTGAAAGAGTAGGAAGGGAACGAACACCCTGACTTCCTCCCCATAGCCCCACCGTTACGCCTGGCTAACGAGCTGCAAGCAGCAGACGTCTGTCGGGAGCCCAGTTTTCTTCTCCTATAACCATCACAGAAGAAGACCTACAGGCAACTGATGCTCCGGCACGGATCTAATGGAGCCATTTAATTATAAATCCCATAGACCCATCTAGCAAGGAAATGAATGAGGAAGTGGGTTACAGGTCCTTTCAACAAGGCGATAGGTAGGAATATGATTATGTATAGAGGGTTTATCATGTTTCACTACCCACTGGGCACCACACAATATTTCAATATGGATAATTGGGTAATATTTGGTTGAGACATTGATCAGTGAGATTACAACATATACTCACCCACTCTAAAAGACAGCTACAAGTTAGTTGAATTTCCAAATTTGTTAGCACTATGCTTTCAACCAACTAAAAGCACAGCAAAGTTGAAATGGGAATACAATGTCAGATATTTGGGATTTATACAACAGATTAATGTGTTGTCACTATACTTCATCTAATAGCAGAATGAAGCTGGATTGCAGTTGAGATTACATTAAAAGTACACAGTGCAGGTGATCAATGCTGTTCAAGATTCTGCACAGATTATTACAGCAATTGGGAAGATCTCCACAGACCTGTGACTACCTCTCTGCATGCTATCTTGAACAGGCACGCTTTATATGACTACATAAAAATAAATGTATAGTTACAGTAACCTCAAAATGTGCCCATGGATGTATAACTCATTTTAAGGTTGAATGTTACATTAGTTTGTAAAATAGCCTTAAAGCTAGAATCCTTAGTTGCTACAGTACACCCATTTTTGGATTTAACTTAATATAGCTATGGATTCTTGAAGAATTGGGGAAGAAATAAATGCCTCAAGGGCTTAGTTCAACTGTCAAACCTTATTAGAACCCAACATATGAGCTTGTTTTACTCAAATGTTTGTAAACAATCTAAACAAACACTGTATAGCCTCATAACATGATTAAAACTATAATTGTTATATCATGGATGGTCAGTCCTTGCATCCATAGCTATGTCTATTACATTTCTCCATGCTCATTCCTCAGCTTTTTACCAAAACAGAGGTGGGGTATTTTCTTTGTTATTGTTTCAATTAATGACTCTAGCTTTAACTTTTGGCTATTTACTGTATTACAAAAGTAATATTGCGTTTAGTTCGGTTGACAACGCAACCAGATATCAACATTTTCCAACGGGCGGGTCTAATTCTGGATGTTGATTGGTTAAAACCGCATTCCAGCCAGTGTCTACTCCACAATTTACCACCAGGTAATGCTATGATGTTGAAATGCTATTTACTCTGTTCCATCTCACTGCGCAATCCACTGTGTCATCAGCCCAGCCAGGCAATTTAGGAACTTGAGCTCCATTATAAAAAGCATCTAGACATTATCTACCAATTTGTTTAGACTAGCATTTAGTTTTCAACAGCGGAGATTTGTATAAACCTTGCTGTCCGTCTTTCCAACACTTGCAACATTGTTTCAATATTGAAATTCGATCTTGAGCATAGTAATGAGCGTGTCAAGAGTTGGGACGAGACAGACAGGCAGACAGCTTTTCTCAGCCAGTCAAAATCATGAATCAGCTGGCATCATTTTTATGGATACATACAAAGAAATGTCAATAGAAAGCAGGTCAAATGAAACGAAATGCAGCTAGTTTGCACTCTTTCCAGCCTACATGTGTTTGCTAGCTTCTCTGAACAACAGTATCCTGATGAGAAAGCACATTTTTCTATGCCAGGAGAAATCGGGCATCATTAGCTCATTGTTATGGATGTATCCCAAAAAGTGTCACCAGAAAACAGCTTAAAGAAACACAAATGCAGCTACTTTTCTGTTATCCTAGCTTCACTGTTTGATGTGACTGTAGGTTAGCCGTAGTTGGCTAGATAGCAAGCAAGGGATAATAA
This sequence comes from Oncorhynchus mykiss, assembly GCF_013265735.2. NCBI lineage: Eukaryota > Metazoa > Chordata > Actinopteri > Salmoniformes > Salmonidae > Oncorhynchus > Oncorhynchus mykiss. Next base: position 30,616,886 of record NC_048572.1, read on the forward strand.
CGTTGCCAGCCAGTACGGCAAGGGAACATTCAGAACGAAAGACTGGGTCGCATCCATATATACAGAACAAAAAGACTTAATGACTGAGTCGCATTTCTGGCAACCAAACTAATAGAACGAATGACCAGCCGGCATTGGTAGCAACCATAGATGTGTGTCGGGACAATATCTTGTGAAAATACGTCAAATATGTTTTTTTATATCTCGGTAACCCGTTCAATAAAAGTGGTATTGCCCTCGAAGCCGATGTTTGGAGGACATTTTGGCACGGGTTGCCAATACAGTTGAAGTTGGAAGTTTACATACACCTTAGCCAAATACATTTAAACTCAGTTTTTCACAATTCTTGACATTTAATCCTAGTCAGAATTACCAGTCGTAGGTCAGTTAAGATAACCACTTTATTTTAAGAATGTGAAATGTCAGAAAAATAGTGGAGAATGATTCATTTCAGCTTTTATTTCTTTCATCACATTCCCAGTGGGTCAGAAGTTTACATACACTCAATTAGTATTTGGTAGCATTGCCTTTAAATTGATTTACTTGGGTCAAGCGCTTCGGCTAGCCTTCCACAAGCTTCCCACAATAAGTTGGGTGAATTTTGGCCCATTCCTCCTGACAGAGCTGGTGTAACTGAGTCAGGTTTTCCTCCCTCATGATGCCATCTATTTTGTGAAGTGCACCAGTCCCTCCTGCAGCAAAGCACCCCCCACAACATGATGCTGCCACCCCTGTACTTCACGGTTGGGATGGTATTCTTTGGCTTGAAAGCCTCCCCCTTTTTCCTGCAAACATAACGATGGTCATTATGGCCAAACAGTTATATTTTTGTTTCATCAGACCAGATGATATTTCTTCAAAAAGTATGATTTTTGTCCCCATGTGCAGTTGCAAACCATAGTCTGGCTTTTTTATGGCGGTTTTGGAGCAGTGGCTTCTTCCTTGTTGAGCGGCCTTTCAGGTTATGTCGACATAGGACTCGTTTTACTGTGGATATAGATAATTTTGTACCTGTTTCCTCCAGCATCTTCACGGGGTACTTTGCTGTTGTTCTGGAATTGATTTGCACTTTTCGCACCAAAGTACGCGTTCATCTCTAGGGGACAGAACGCGTCTCCTTCCTGAGCGGTATGATGGCTGCGTGGTTCCATGGTGTTTATATTTGCGTACTATTGTTTGTACAGATGAGCGTGGTACCTTCAGACGTTTGAAAATTGCTCCGAAGGATGAACCAGACTTGTTTAGATCTACAATTTTTTTCTGAGGTCTTGGCTGATTTCTTTTGATTTTCCCATGATGTCAAGCAGAGAGGCACTGAGTTTGAAGGTTTGCCTTGAAATACATCCACAGGAACACCTCCAATTGACTCAAATGATGTCAGTTAGCCTATCAGAAGCTTCTAAAGCCATGACCACATTTTCTGGAATTTTCCAAGCTTTTAAAGGCACAGTCAACTTAGTGTATGTGAACTTCTGACCCACTGGAATTGTAATAAAGTGAATTATAAGTGAAATGATCTGTCTGTAAATAATTGTTGGAAAAATTACTTGTGTCGTGCACAAAGTAGATGTCCTAACCGACTTGCCAAAACTAGATTTTGTTAACAAGAAATTTGTGGAGTGGTTGAAAAATGAGTTTTACTGACTCCAACCTAAGTGTACGTAAACTTCTGACTTCAACTGTATATCCTAACAACAACCGCGCCATTATATCCACCAAAAACCGGCTGCACAGGGCATTATCACTTAAATAAAGGAAATGTATCTACAGCTTGGATATTACCTTCTGAGGCACTGACCTCGTTTGGCTTTAATTCCAGTTTGTCTACAATTTATAATTTGTATGTTGGAATCACATTTCCATCTCAATAAAAATGTAAGAATAGGACTAAACCAGATCAAATTTAATTAACTTTAAATACAATTGTTTTTGATTGAGATGGAGAGGTGAATCCAACATATTAATTGTTAACAATTCAATATCACTAAATATCATTACAATCGGAGCTTGAAACCCTAGCACTATTGTGCTGTCTATTTTTATTTGAATCTGTGTTGAATTGAAACAATAGCTGTTGATGATGTTTTAAATAGTATATACACTGAGTACACAAACATTAGAAACACCTGTTCTATCCATAGCACAGTCTGACCAGGTCACTGGATGTTGGTGGCAACTTAATTGGGGAGGACGGGCTTGTGGTAATGGCTGGAGCGTAATTGGTGGAATGGTATCAAATACATGGTTTCCATGTGTTTGATGCCATTTAATTTGCTCTGTCCTCCCATCAGCAGCCTCCACTGGACCAGGTGAAAGCAATGATCCCTTATTGATGTCACCTGTTAAATCCACTTTCAGAACTGCAACTTTGCTGGATTTTTCACGATCAACAATTTCTCGTGACAGTGCATTTGGAAAGTATTCATACCCCTTGATGGGGAGCGTCACTGCACAGCTATTTTCAGGCTCTGTCTAGGCCACTCAAGGACATTGAGGCCTGTCCTGAAGCCACTCCTGCATTGTCTTGGCTGTGTGCATAGGGTCATTTTTCTGTTGAAAGGTGAACCTTTGCCTCAGTCTGAGATCCTGAGGGCACTGGAGCAGGTTTTCATCAAGGATCTCGCTGTACTTTTCTCCGTTCATCTGTCCCTCAATCCTGACTAGTCTCCCAGTCCCTGGCGCTGAAAAACATCCCCACAGCATGATGCTGCCACCACCATGCTTCACCTTAGGGATGGTGCCAAGTTTCCTCCAGATGTAACGCTTGGCATTCAGGCCAAAGAGTTCAATCTTGGTATCATCAAACCAGAGAATCTTGTTTCTCATGGTCATAGTCCTTTAGGTGCCTTTTGGCAAACTCCAAGCAGGCTGTCATGTGCATTTTACTGAGGAGTGGCTTCCGTCTGGACACTCTACCATAAAGTCCTGATTGGTGGAGTGCTGCAGAGATGGTTGTCCTTCTGGATGGGACCTCTGGAGCTCTGTCAGAGTGACCATCAGATTCTTGGTCACGTCCCTGACCAAGGCCCTTATCCCCACGATCGCTCAGTTTGGCCAGGCAGCCAGCTCTAGGAAGAGTGTTGGTGGTTAAAAACTTATTCCATTTAAGAATGATGGAGGCCACTGTGTTCTTGAGGGACCTTCAATGCTGCAGATATTTTTTGGTACCCTTCCCCAGATCTGTGCCTCGACACATTCCTGTCTCGGAGTTCTATAGACAATTCCTTCAACCTCATGGCTTGGTTTTTGATCTGAAATTAACTGTGAACTGTGGGATCTTATATAGACAGGTGTGTGTCTTTCCAAATCTTGTCCAATCAATTGAATTTACCACAGGTGGACTCCAATCAAGTTTTTGAAACATCTAAAGGATGATTCATGGAAACAGGATGCACCTGAGCTCAATTTTGAGTCTCATAGAAAAGGGTTTGAATACTTATGTAAATAAGGTTTCAGTTTTTTCTTGTTTTAAATGAGCAAAAAAATTAAACAGTTTTTGCTTTGTCATTATGGGTAATTGTGTGTAGATTGATGAGAAAAATGCATATTTAATCAATGTTAGAATAATGTTGTAACATAACAAAATGTGGAAAATCTGAATACTTTCTGAATGAACTGTATATCAAGAATCATCCACAACTCAGAGGTCATCCAGCCAACATGACACAACTGTTGGAAGCATTGGAATCAGTATGGGCCAGCATCCCTGTGGAAAGCTATCGACACCTTGTCGAGTCCATGCCTTGACTAATTGAGGTTGTTCTGAGGGCAAAAGCGGGTACAACTCAATATTAGGAAGGTGTTCATAATGTTTTGTAAACTCAGTGCAGGCCTAAATAGCATCATTGAGGATATTTGAGTGAGAAAGTATGGTCACATTTCATTTTCTCTGTTTAATAACCTACCCTTTGAAATGACTTCAATAGCAACCGTTCATCTACTTGGTATTTATGTGGAGATCTCTCAACAATCATTCTCACGATAGCACATTGGTAATAGTCAGTGAAAAATATTATAGCTAAGCAGGGCGTGGCTTGGTTAGAACCCTGAGTTGGAAACCAAAGGTTAGCTGTGGATAGATCAATTCTCCAGTACAAGGTGATGCCCAGCATATAGTTTTTTTCTGATAGTGGAAAATCTGACACATACATTATATGCATATATCTGCACCACAGTATTGCTCTTTCTCTCTGCTGTCTCCACTGAGCTGATGGGTCCTCATGCTAGCTGTCACTCAAATGGCAAGGGGCTGAACCTCATTGGCTGGAATTTCTAAGGGGCTGGCCCACGTCGTCCAAGCTTGGAGTACTCAAAGTGGCGTATACAGCTTCCAGAAAACAGTCACTTTAAAGCTAGGCATTTTGTGGCTGACTGAGGTTAACCAGTAATTCTGCTCCTAGATGATGCATGTATGAACTACACATTGACACAACCCAGCCTGAAGCGTGATGTTTCAAAAAACGTTCTTAGTCACCAAAGTACTGGAGCATGTCTTTAAAGGTGGAAATACAGCATATTTTATACATGGCTGGTCTAGGTTGACATTTGTTTCCTATGATGACATACTCCTGTGGCAGAAAATGACAGCTGATTACTTTTTTCAAATCCAATGTATTTTCCACTTAGATTCTACATCACAATACAGAAATTACATTGAAACAACATTGATTCAACCAGGGGGTATGTGGCGTATTATTTGTATGTCTATGTTGAGTGATGTCAAATGAACCTGTATCTGTGTCGGTGCCAAGGACATCCGATGAATACCTCTGAGAGAGGGAGAAGAAAATTTGTGATTTGATTTGGTGGTTTCACCGGCCCCTGGGACATGAGAAGAGAGAGTCATCATGGACCCTCAAGATGAGCATGTACCATGACACACACACAGACCACACACCACACACCCACATTATACCTGCACACATACACAAAAGCACACACACACCCATCCAGCAGGCAGACACATCCGTACACACACACAGACGCCCATTCCCACACACACACGCTAATGGCCCCCACTAGCTGAGTCGTAGCTATAGTACATAGGTGATTGTGGAGCACTGAGGCCAGTAATTGTAATGTCTGCATGTTGTGTGTGAGGAGCAGGGCAGGTCTGTCCCTACAGCTCTAAACTGGCTGACTCCTCCCCTTAGACTAGGGAAGGTGACGCCGTCTCCAAGGTGACGCCGTACAGCGGAGGAATACTCGTGGTAGTAGTGGGGTGTGTGTGTGTGTGTGTGTGTGTGTGTATGTAACCGTCTATGATTTTCTGGCAGCTGGTGAGTGAGCGTAGTTACATCATTAAATTGTGGTACGGTACATTTTACTTCATAGTCGCAATCCATACACACATCACAACAAAAAGAATCATGCTACATTAGCACCTTCTTCGGTGGTTTATCTACTTCCGTTTCTGATACCACGTGGCAAAGCTACGCACACCTTGGAAAAGTCCAACGAACGCGAAGCACTGCAACCTACAGTAGTCCGTCAGATGAGACACAGCGGTGCGGATTGTCTCTCATTCACATATAGCAGTGGTGTGGTGTGTACGAGTACGAGGCTTTAGTCGGTTCTGTGGAATGTAAACCAGCCACTGACTGCATCGCTGGTCTTCCTCAGACATTCATCCCCACCTGGGCTCCATCACCCTCTATCCCTCCACCCCTGCCTCCATCTATCCCTCCGTGCCTCCTTCCCTCCCCGATTCGTGTCTACACAGGTACACAGGTGCTACTGCCTCTGTGGGCTACAGGGAGCTGCCACCGCCTGCGAGCTTAGCGCCCACCTTTACCTCAGTTGCCAAGGTGATGTGCTCTACCCGTGTCTCTATTTTCAGATAGAGCAGGCAGAGGAGTTTAGACTAGCTGAACAAACGCTACCAGTAACAAACCATGCATTATCATTTCAACCATATCTTATACGTGTGCTCCTGCAATCTATGATAGTGGCCTAGGCTTTGAGAGCTTCAATACAGAGCATATACAGTTGAACTCGGAGGTTTATATACACTTAGGTTGGAGTCATTAAAACTAATTTTTCAACCAATCCACACATTTCTTGTTAACAAACTATACTTTTGGCAAGTCGGTTAGGACATCTACTTTGTGCATGACACAAGTAATTTTTCCAACAATTGTTTACAGACAGAGTATTTCAATCATAATTCACTGTATCATAATTATTTTTAGAGAAATGTCCTCTGGTCTGATGAAACAAAAATATAACTGTTTGGCCATAATGACCATTGTTATATTCGGAGGAAAAAGGGGGAGGCTTGCAAGCCGAAGAACACCATCCCAACTGTGAAGCACGGGGGTGGCAGCATCATGTTGTGGGGGTGCTTTGCTGCAGGAGGAATTGGTGCACTTCACAAAATAGATGGCATCATGAGGTTGGAAAGTATGTGGATATATTGAAGCAACGTCTCAAGACATCAGTCATGAAGTTAAAGATTGGTCACAAATGGGTCTCCCAAATGGACAATGACCCCAAGCATACTTCCAAAGTTGTGGCAATATGGCTTAAGGACAACAAAGTCAAGGTATTGGAGTGGACATCACAAAGCCCTTAACTCAATCCTACAGAAAATGTGTCGGCAGAACTGAAAAAGCGTGTGCGAGCAAGGAGACCTACAAACCTGACTCAGTTACACCAGTTCTGTCAGGAGGAATGGGCCAAAGTTCACCCAACTTATTGTGGGAAGCTTGTGGAAGGCTACCAAAACGTTTGACCCAAGTTAAACAATTTAAAGGCAATGCTACCAAATACTAATTGAGAATATGTAAACTTCTGACCCATGGGGATATGATGAAAGAAATAAAAGCTGAAATAAATCACTCTCTCTACTATTATTCTGAAATGTCACAGTCTTAAAATGGTCATCCTAACTGACCCAAGACAGGGAATTTTTACTAGGATTAAATGTCAGGAATTGTGAAAAACTGAGTTGAAATGTATTTGGCTAAGGTGAATGTAAACTTCCGACTTCAACTGTACATACAGTAGCTAACTTTACATACAGGTAACTGCGTGATACACAGAATAATCAAAGCAGGTGCTTCCACACAGGTGGGGTCCCTGAGTTAACTAAGCAATTAACATCCCACCATGCTTAGGGTCTAAAAATGTCTAAAAATGCTGGGCAGGCCATTATTTCGGCATTATTTTGGCATTATTTTGGCTACCATAGCTATGCCCCCATAGGATGACAATGCCCCCATCCACAGGGCACGAGTGGTCACTGAATGGTTTGATGATCTCAACCCCATTGAAGACTTATGGGAGATTGTGGAGCGGCGCCTGAGACAGCGTTTTCCACCATCAACAAAACACCAAATGATGGAATTTCTCGTGGAAGAATGGTGTCAGATCCCTCCGATAGAGTTCCAGACACTTGTTGAATCTATGCCAAGACTCATTGAAGCTGTTCTGGGTCGTGGCGGCCCAATGCCCTATAAAGAGACTTTATGTTGGTGTTTCCTTTATTTTGGCAGTTACCTGTAGCTAACTAACATAATCTGGTCAAGGAAATTAACTATTAACATGATATTTTTATTTATTTTACCTTTATTTAACTAGGCACGTCAGTTAAGAACGTTCTTATTTTCAATGACGGCCTAGGAACAGTCGGTTAACTGCCTTGTTCAGGGGCAGAACGACAGATTTTTACCTTGTCAGCTCGGGGATTCAAAAGATGATGATGACGAAGATGAGGATGACAGCGATCATAAGGATGAGAAAGATGAGGAAGTGGATGGCTGCAAACTTTCTACTTTTAAACTCGGACAAAACAGAGATGCTTGTTCTAGGTCCCAAGAAACAAAGAGATCTTCTGTTGAATCTGACAATTAATCTTAATGGTTGTACAGTCGTCTCAAATAAAACTGTGAAGGACCTCGGCGTTACTCTGGACCCTGATCTCTCTTTTGAAGAACATATCAAGACCATTTCAAGGACAGCTTTTTTCCATCTACGTAACATTGCAAAAATCAGACACTTTCTGTCCAATAATGATGCAGAAAAATTAATCCATGCTTTTGTCACTTCTAGGTTAGACTACTGCAATGCTCTACTTTCCGGCTACCCGGATAAAGCACTAAATAAACTTCAGTTAGTGCTAAATACGGCTGCTAGAATCCTGACTAGAACCCAAAAATGTGATCATATTACTCCAGTGCTAGCCTCCCTTCACGGGCTTCCTGTCAAAGCAAGGGCTGATTTCAAGGTTTTACTGCTAACCTACAAAGCAGGTTAGCCGTACATACCTACATACCTGCCGTACATACCTACACGTACGCTACGGTCACAAGACGCAGGCCTCCTAATTGTCCCTAGAATTTCTAAGCAAACAGCTGGAGGCAGGGCTTTCTCCTATCGAGCTCAATTTTTATGGAACGGTCTGCCTACCCATGTCAGAGACGCAAACTCGGTCTCAACCTTTAAGTATTTACTGAAGACTCATCTCTTCAGTGGGTCATATGATTGAGTGTAGTCTGGCCCAGGAGTGGGAAGGTGAACGGAAAAGCTCTGGAGCAACGAACCGCCCTTGCTGTCTCTGCCTGGCCGGTTCCCCTCTTTCCACTGGGATTCTCTGCCTCTAACCCTATTACAGGGGCTGAGTCACTGGCTTACTGGGGCTCTCTCATACCGTCCCTGGGAGGGGTGCATCACCTGAGTGGGTTGAGTCACTGATGTGATCATCCTGTCTGGGTTGGCGCCCCCCCCCCCCCCCCTCCTCCCTCCCTTGGGTTGTGCCGTGGCGGAGATCTTTGTGGGCTATACTCAGCCTTGTCTCAGGATGGTAAGTTGGTGGTTGAAGATATCCCTCTAGTGGTGTGGGGGCTGTGCTTTGGAAAAGTGGGTGGGGTTATATCCTTCCTGTTTGGCCCTGTCCGGGGGTGTCCTCAGATGGGGCCACAGTGTCTCCTGACCCCTCCTGTCTCAGCCTCCAGTATTTATGCTGCAGTAGTTTATGTGTCGGAGGGCTAGGGTCAGTTTGATATATCTGGAGTACCTCTCCTGTCCTATTCGGTGTCCTGTGTGAATTTAAGTGTGCTCTCTCTAATTCTCTCTTTCTTTCTCTCTCTCGGAGGACCTGAGCCCTAGGACCATGCCTCAGGACTACCTGACATGACTCCTTGCTGTCCCCAGTCCACCTGGCCGTGCTGCTGCTCCAGTTTCAACTCTTCTGCCTTATTATTATTGGACCATGCTGGTCATTTATGAACATTTGAACATCTTGGCCATGTTCTGTTATAATCTCCACCCGGCACAGCCAGAAGAGGACTGGCCACCCCACATAGCCTGGTTCCTATCTAGGTTTCTTCCTAGGTTTTGGCCTTTCTAGGGAGTTTTTCCTAGCCACCGTGCTTCTACACCTGCATTGCTTGCTGTTTGGGGTTTTAGGCTGGGTTTCTGTACAGCACTTTGAGATATCAGCTGATGTACGAAGGGCTATTTAAATACATTTGATTTGATTTGATGATCATCATGAATTATTCTATTTGTGCAAAACATCTCCCAATAGACTGGTGGGTTGTTAAGGAACAAAACATCTCCCAATAGACTGGTGGTTTGTTAAGGAACAAAACATCTCCCAATAGACTGGTAGTTTGTTAAGGAACAAAACAGCTGCGTGCGCAACTTTGAGGCAAAACAACTGTCAACTCCAAATGTTTATTGAAAACATGAATACATTTGCACAATAAGCACCTGTTGTCTCTCAAATACATTGTTACAGTTGTTGGTTAGTTAGCTAAGGAGTTTTAGTCATATTAGCATAGACACCTCAAAACAAGACATGGTATCAAGAACAAAATACAACTAGCTGAAATTTGCCAGCTACGATTCCCCACATGGTAGCTTCTTGTCATTGTTGCTAACTTACTGATTCTTTACAATCATAACAACACACGGCCTTCTGCCCCACTGATAGGGCTCTGGTCAAAAGCAGTGCACTAAGTAGGGAATACGGTGCAATTTGTGAAGCTGTCCCCGTTCGTCCCCAAATGAGAGCCATCCCTCCAACACTCAGGATTGGGCCTCTAACTGCAGCCACGAAGCAAAAGCTATTACAGAAAACATGACCTAAACTGATTTGAGTCGGAAAATACCATTAGCTCAGTGCGCAAATATTATAAATATCAGAAACACCAATCTGAACGCAGAGGAAACGGAGTTGGGAAAGCAGACCTCAGCGTCACCAGGGTTTTAGGATGGAGGCCATAGGATAGAGGGGTAGACTAGGACAGGGATAGGACAGGGACGGTAGAGGAGATAGGATAGTGAATAAGGTTGCGGCTCTCTGTTTTTAGCGGAGCTCGCTTTCATTGTGTTATATACAAAGCACCGTTGAAGGCTCAAAGAATCGTACAAGGCTACTTACTTTACTTTCTCGTAAAGAAAAATGACAAATGAACAGAACTTATTTAAGCAGGGATGTTATGGAGAGAAATAGATCATATTCCTGGGCCACGCTCAGACTGCGGGATGACATTGTGAACTGCCTTTATGTTCCTCATGGAGTGGTACAAATGGTCATAGTGGTGAAGTGGTATAAGTGCCTGAGCATTCCACACTGTAGTGGGTAATATTTGTATGTAAAGTACGTTACATGCGACTCGTAATAAGACTATGCAATTGATATAAGAAAGTAATTCAAAATGTAGATCTGACTCCATAAAGATGATTTGGCCTTGTGCAAGAGGGACTATGGTCGAGTTACAGGAGTAGACCACAGAGAAAGGGCTGAGAATTGTCTATCAAAGGCAAATTAATTAAATTTATCGACACTGAAAATCAGTAGATTCCATCATACAAGGCAAAACCATAAGTTACAAGACATTACTCATTAACCTAAGCATTGATAATCTAGTCATGATCAGAGAGGGAGAGCGAGAGAGAAGTCATGACCTAAATAACCATGGGAAGGAGAGAGAGAGAGAGACAGTGTGTGTACCTCACCAGAGCAGGAACAAAAGAGAAATAGCAATGGATCTGACTCTTTTATAAGCATCTGACCATCTGTTTGTCCAACAGAGTGCTGTCAAAGTAAAGGTCCAATCAGATATCAGGCCGCAAATCAAATCAAATGTTATTGGTCACACTGTCACAGTCGTCCTCCTCTTCATCTGAAGAGGAGAGGCGAAATGGATCAGAGGACCAATATGCGGCGTGGTAAGTATCCATGGTAAATCTTTAATAAAGAAAGTACTGACACTGCATACAAAACAATAAACAAATAACGACCGTGAAGCTACAAATTAGACCTGTGCTGACACAAGCCACTAACATAGACAATCACCCACAAACAAACAGTGCAACCCAGGCTACCTAAGTATGATTCTCAATCAGAGACAACTAATGACACCTGCCTCTGATTGAGAACCATACTAGGCCGAAACATAGAAATGCCCCAAAACATAGAAAAACAAACATAGACTGCCCACCCAACTCACGCCCTGACCATACTAAATAAATACAAAACAAAGGAAATAAAGGTCAGAACGTTACACACACACACACACACATGGTTAGCAGATGTTAATGCGAGTGTAGTGAAATGCTTGTGCTTCTAGTTCCGACAGTGCAGTAATATCTAACAAGTAATCTAACAATACCGACAACTCGACCTAATGCACACAAATCTAAAGGGATGGAATAAGAATATGTACATATAAATATGTGGATGAGCGATGGCCGAGCGGCATAGGCAAGATGCAATAGATGGTATAAGATACAGTTTATACATATGAGATGAGTAATGTACAGGATTTTATCACAACATCACCTCTGCTTCACAGAGATGTGAAAGTATGGGGGATGGTGAGAGCAACCCAAATAATTCAGCATTCCTGAGAAACACAAAAGAATCCTTGTATACAGTTGATAACAGTCAGATAGGGAGCTGGGCCGTCACTACAACACAGACTCTCAAAATAAACTCTTACAACGCTCAACGGTGTGAATTGAACACCAACACATTCTGTTGATCAAACCTTAAATGCCTGGGTCTGAACACTGGAATAAATCCATCTTGGAAGCTAAAGGGTTGCAGTTGGCATGACTGGTAGTTCCTAAACAAAATCTTGAGCACGGGCCATTATTTCACAACAAAGTGACCAGTGTACTGTATACCGGGGGAAATTGCCATTTGTCCATACACATCTATTTCAGTCCAGTCATTTCCTATGAAAAAAAAGTAAAAGTAGTCGGTTTGAGGATCATTTCAGCCACTATTTATTGTTGAACGCAGCGGGTTTTATCTGGCTAATATCCTATACAAATGGGCTGCAATCAAGGTAAATTAAATACATTTTCTAAGTGGAGGCCTATAGTAGCCACAGTATGAAACTGAGTCGCCTTGCATTCTTCTGTGCAAATGTTTTCACCATGGCCTGTAGGTCCAGGTTGCAGGTCTGACTGTTACCTATACTGAATATTGACAAACCAGACAGCCCTTTCTGAGAAACTGTGCAATATATGTCCATTGCACTGCACATAATTTAAACTAAGGGCTATATTGAATCCGCATCCCGGAAGATCAGCTTTAGAGATTCAATTTCAATCTAAGGTAATGCTCCTGCTTCAGCGGAGACTGCATTCACGGTAAACGCTGCATATGTAGGTTCAATCTGAAATTCCCTATAGGCTACATTTCTGTTGCAGAATCTGTAACGCTTCAGCTTTACAGACTGAATAGAGCCCTTAGTCTTGCCAAGATATACAAGCGATAAGAGACTGGATATATTGCAACCAGACAACCCAAACGCCAGTATGAACAAACTCGTAAACCGCTTTCTTTTGTTTTAACCCTCAAGAACTGTTGTCCGCTAAACACGATAAATCTGTTTTCATCTGCCAATTTATTGGCTGTCCAGTATCCAGATGACCTGTCCCCAGAGCTTCCTATACAGTTAATCTCTGTCCGTAATGTGTTGAGGCCGGCAATTAGGCAGAATGAGAGAGGCTCAATTAGAGATGTTGCAGAACTGCTGTATCTGAAGCAGCACTCCCTTCTGCCCAGTTTCCCTGATGTTGCTATGGAAATCAAATGTTTTTACCATCCCTGTAACCAAAGACTGTGGCTTCTGCGCACTGATTGTTTTCTAAACCAAAGTGCATAAAGAACTACAAAGAAGCATGAGGCTCTCGTCTGATTTGCTCTTTTGAACACCTGATTAAGCTCTACTCATTGCACTGGCACCATTGTAGCCTTAACCACAGCATTTGTTCACCAATATCCCCCTACTTACTTACAATCAGTTAAATGACTTATTTTTCAAGGCCTGAAACAATTTGATCAGTCACATTCTTGAAGCCCAAGACACAAACACTTAGCTTCCTAGTACATATGGAAATTAAAAAGGTTTATAAATGCCTTTTTGTAGGGTTACTGTTAAAATGATTTATTACATTTAAAAAAATAGACATAGATAACAGGAGCATGGGCTTACAGAGCTCGTCGGCCCATACCGCCTTGAGGGGACTGCGAGGGTGTCTGCTACGCCAGTGGCCCCCACCTTCCTCTCGCCCTCCACCCACTTTACTTGAAGGTTCCTGGCGAATGCCAACAACTGTTGCCTAGCGACTAAATATTAACCCTGCAAACATCACCCATCCACTCCATTATAAAAACTATTCTGAGAGAAAATAACGCAAATCGACAGTGTTTACTGCAAGTTTAAAAACAAAAATCATCATCTCATCGGAGCTAAACTAATGCAACACTCTCTCCAAACATTAAATATATAACAATCACTTGCACACTGACGTTATATGAAAGCAACAGCTGAATGGCTAGCGGCAAGTGATGGGCGAGATGGATGAGTAGAAAGGCATGAATTATTGGTGTTTTGTCCCTTGTTGATTGCCATACGTGTCTGTTGTAAATGCTACGGCGCATTGATTGTAAATGAAGGTTTTTAGTCACATGAATACAAATAGGATAGGATGGAATGGTATATGTACTCTTTTTACACTGATCTGTATGAGCCTGTTGAATGTTGGGAACATCCATGAAAGACTCAAGCCAAGTAGAATGTTGTTTACGTGGACTAACAAGATGCAAGAGGCCTGCACAGCTGGTGTCAGTAGTTCAACATCATTCCAATCAGTCATCCTATCAGCAGCCAGCCATGGGAAAACCCCCTCATCATCCACCAATCATCCACTCGGACAGAAACCTGTAGCCTCCTCCTCGGCCAATCAAAAGACACCCACTAATATCTGAGGTGACGGATCATCACTTTGGGCGCCCGTGGAAACGGCCGAGCCACTCGACTACATGCCCACTCCAATTTCTCCAGCTGTCACAAAGTGAACCAGCCTAGCCCACCCCAACACAGTCAGTCGCGCAACACTTACACTTATGCAAATATTTATCCAAATTCAGCCTCGGCTTAACAGTCTTGAACAGTTTGGGATACAAAATGGTAATTACTCCCGAACCCGGGCTGGAATAATGAACTCGTTAGCATGCTCAGCCTCCTGGAATTCATTACCGACCGCTCTGTACAGATCACTCTTCTGGAGGAAGGAAAGCAAATATGATCTGTTTTCATGCCCGAACCAATGATCCCGGACCAATGTGCCCGCGAAGAGAGAGAGAGAGAGAGAAAGAGAGAGAGAGAAGGGAGCTTTAAATCAAGGGAGCGTGTTAATTTTGACACATCCAAAAAGCACTCAAAAACACGAGTGGGCACACATGCGTGCACACGCGCAGGCACGCATGCATAGTTCAACACACACATGGACGCACACACAAACACACATGCTCACACGAGCTCATCTAACGAGACAGAGTGGTCTCGCCAACGCGACTCCCACTGTCTCATCTGATAGCACCCAGAGCCTTGGGAGAGAGGGATGAGAAGTGAAAGAAGGAGGGGGGAGAAAGAGGAGGGGAAAGCGGCTAGTATGCTCCAGCTAGGCGCTTGCAAGATGTTTGTGTGTGATATTCACAGGAAAACAACAAATAAAATGCACATCCGCTAAGTCCGTTCATTAGTTGTTGTCATGAATCATAAAACAAACACTGCTGTTCTAGCAGCTGGACATTGGCTGTGTGTGTGTGTGTGTGTGTGTGTGTGTGTGTGTGTGTGTGTGTGTGTGTGTGTGTGTGTGTGTGTGTGTGTGTGTGTGTGTGTGTGTGTGTGTGTGTGCAGAGCCTCTCTGAGGAGGTAAAAAGGCTGAGACCAAATCCGTAAGGCTTTATTTGAAGGCTACCTACATAAGGATTTTTATAAGCAGTAACTAAGCGCTAATTTCAACAACGACACAGTTGCTGACATATAATTCTTATGTCCTACAGATGAATGTGTTATGTATGGGTTATGAATGGGTTATGAAGTCCTGATGTAGTTATCCTTCAGACAAAGTGTTACCTAAAAAATCTCTTCTGTTGTTCACACATCGCCTGTTCCTAATAAACGGAACCCGATAGCAAAGTCTACCGCTATTATTCTCTGCTCACAAGTCTGTGTCTATCTGTCTGTCCATTCAAGGACATACAATCTGTTTTGTCCTGCTAATCCAAGATGAATGCTGACAGACCACTACCTTCGTCCATCCTAAATGGCACCATATTTCCTATAGAATGCACTACTTTTGACCAGGGTCAATAACGCTATTATCAAAAAAAAGCACTATATAGGGCACAGGGAGTCAATTGGGACGTAGCCATTGAGTACACCACGTACACAATTGACCCACAGTGTATTACACACTGCTCATTGCATTTCAGCCGGGTATTTGGAAGGCAGCAAGTGAATGACAGTGCAACCACCATAGGACAGTAACAAACACATAGGGTGCGTCCCAAATGACACCATATTCCCTATGTAGTGCTCTTCTTTTGACCAGGGCCCATAACGCTCTGGTCAAAAGTAATGCACTACATAGGGAATAGGACATATCCACAGTCTTCTCATGACACTCAGCCAGTGCTCAACACAGTATGCCAACACAAAACACCATAAATTAGAATTGACACTTATGACATGTTATATTTCACTAGTGGGGTTAACTACACAGTAATGGGAAACATAAGAACGTATTGTATAGCGTATAAGAGCCCTCCCGAAAAATAAAAAATTATTTGCGTTTAAGTGCCACTATACACAGCTAGATGGAAAGTCAACCACGTGTTTTAAATGCTGGAATTGTTTCAAAATTGGTTTTGATCACCTGGATTGGGATATATTCAGGCTCAGACACAAGACGTACAATCACGGATCATGAAGGGGAAGCGCCTTGCTCCCGGACAAGCTAAACACCTTCTTCGCCCGCTTCAAGCAAAAAACAGTGCCACTGACGTGAGTAAGACATTTAAGCCTGTTAACTCTCGCAAGGCTGCCGGTCCCAGACGGCATCCCTATCTGTGTCCTGAGAGCATGTGCAGACCAGCTGGCTGGAGTGTTTACGGACATATTCAATCTCTCTCTATTCCAGACTGTTGTCCCCACTTGCTGCAAGATGTCCGCTATTGTTCCTGTACCCAAGAAATTGAAGGTAACTGGACTGCAGTGGAGAAGGTGAAAAGCTTCAAGTTCCTCAGTGTGCACATCACTGACAACCTGAAATGGTCCATCCACACAGACAGTGTGGGGAAGATGGTGCAACAGCGCCTCTTTCGCCTCAGGAGGGTGAAGAAATTTGTCTTGGCCTCTAAGACCCAAACAAACTTCTACAGATGCACCATTGAGAGCATCCTGTCAGGCTGAGTCAATTGGGAAATAGAAACAGATTCCATCTCCAGGCCATCAGACCCTGCCCTGAACTTTAGATCTGTCACTAGCTGGCTTCCACCCAATACTCTACCCTGCACCTTAGAGACTGCTGCCCTATGTACACAGTCATTGAACACCAGTCACTTTAATAAAGTTTACATACTGTTTTACCCACTTCAAATGTATATACTGTATTCTAGTCAAGGCTCATACTATATAAGTACTGCTGTACACACCTTTTCTATTCATATACTGTCCATAATGTCTATACACAACATCAAATACATATATACACTGCTCAAAAAAAGGGAACACTAAAATAACCCAACCCATGAAATATTCCTATTTACTTTTTTCTTTACATAGTTGAATGTGCTGACAACAAAATCACACAAAAATTTTAAATGGAAATCAAATGTATCAACCCATGGAGGTCTGGATTTGGAGTCACACTCAAAATTAAAGTGGAAAACCACACTACAGGCTGATCCAACTTTGATGTAATGTCCTTAAAACAAGTCAAAATGAGGCTCAGTAGTGTATGTGGCCTCCATGCGCCTGTATGACCTCCCTACAATGCCTGGGCATGCTCCTGATGAGGTGGCGGATGGTCTCCTGAGGGATCTCCTCCCAGACCTGGACTAAAGCATCTGCCAACTCCTGGACAGTTTGTGGTGCAACGTTGGTGGATGGAGCGAGACATAATGTCCCAGATGTGCTCAATTGGATTCAGGTCTGGGGAACGGACGGGCCAGTCCATAGCATCAATGCCTTCCTCTTGCAGGAACTGCTGACACACTCCAGCCACATGAGGTCTAGCATTGTCTTGCATTAGGAGGAACCCAGGGCCAACCGCACCAGCATATGGTCTCACAAGGGGTCTGAGGATCTCATCTCGGTACCTAATGGCAGTCAGTTTACCACTGGCGAGCACATGGAGGGCTGTGCAGCCCCCCAAAGAAATGCCACAGCACACCATGAATGACCCACCGCCAAACCGGTCATGCTGGAGGATGTTGCAGGCAGCAGAACGTTCTCCACGGCGTCTCCAGACTCTGTCACGTCTGTCACGTGCTCAGTGTGAACCTGCTTTCATCTGTGAAGAGCACAGGGCGCCAGTGGCGAATTTGCCAATCTTGGTGTTCTCTGGCAAATGCCAAACGTCCTGCACGGTGTTGGGCTGTAAGCACAAGCCCCACCTGTGGATGTCGGGCCCTCATACCACCCTCATGGAGTCTTTCTGACCATTTGAACTGACACATGCACATTTGTGGCATGCTGGAGGTCATTTTGCAGGTCTCTGGCAGTGCTCCTCCTGCTCCTCCTTGCACAAAGGCGGAGGTAGCGGTCCTGCTGCTGGGTTGTTGCCCTCCTACGGCCTCCTCCACGTCTCCTGATGTACTGGCCTGTCTCCTGGTAGCGCCTCCATGCTCTGGACACTACGCTGACAGACACAGCAAACCTTCTTGCCACAGCTCGCATTGATGTGGCATCCTGGATGAGCTGCACTACCTGAGCCACTTGTGTGGGTTGTAGACTCCGTCTCATGCTACCACTAGAGTGAAAGCACCGCCAGCATTCAAAAGTGACCAAAACATCAGCCAGGAAGCATAGGAACTGAGAAGTGGTCTGTGGTCACCACCTGCAGAACCACTCCTTTATTGGGGGTGTCTTGCTAATTGCCTATAATTTCCACCTGTTGTCTATTCTATTTGCACAACAGCATGTGAAATTTATTGTCAATCAGTGTTGCTTCCTAAGTGGACAGTTTGATTTCACAGAAGTGTGATTGACTTGGAGTTACATCGTGTTGTAACTCCAAAGTGTTCCCTTTATTTTTTTGAGCAGTGTATGTATTTATAGTATTCACACCCCTTTTACACATTAAGTTGAACTTGTACATCAAGCTGCCTCTTGCTACAGAAACAGGAGATAGGCTCCTGCCCTATGAGCTGTTCTGGCTTGCTTGTGCAAGGAAACTTACTTACCTCATCTCTGTACCCCACACATACAACTATCTGTAAGGACCCTCTGTAAGAACCGGTAGCAGAGAACTTCAACCACAAAGACGAGGGAGGTCTAATGGTAGATGGGTAAATAAAAAAACAATTTGGATGTTGTCTCACTACAAAGAAACAGGTGTCTTTTCAACTCAGTTGCTGGAGAGGAAGGACACTGCTCAGAGGTTTCACCATGAGGCCAATGGTGACTTTAAAACAGTAACAGAGTTAAAAGGATCCACCCCTTTATTTCAGTTTTCGCCCAAAATAACATACCCAAATTGAACTCCCTGTAGCGCAGGATTTGAAGCTAGGATATGCATATTCTTGATACAATTTGAAAGGAAACTCTTTGACGTTTGTGGAAATGTGAAATGAATGTAGGAGAATATAACACATTAGATCTGGTAAAAGAAAATACAAAGAAAAAAAATAACACTTAAAATAAACAAAATTGTACCATCATCTTTGAAATGCAAGAGAAAGGCCATAGTGTATTTTTCCAGCCCAGGCACAATTTAGATTTTGGCCACTAGATGGCAGCAGTGAATGATCCAATGAAACATTCTATTTCTGTTCAAAATGTTGTATCAAGACTGCCCAAATGTGCCTAATTGGTTTATTAATAACTTTTCAATTTCAAAACTGTGCACTCTCCTCAAACAATAGCATGGTATTCTTTCACTGTAATATCTACTGTAAATTGGACAGTGCAGTTAGATTAACAAGAATTTAAGCCAATATCAGATATGTCTATGTATTGGCAAAAGGTCTTGTTACTTACAACCTCATGCAAATCCATTAGCCTACTTTAGCTCAACCGCCCCAATGTGGACCCACAGTGTCACGAATCCGGTTTCCTGAGTCTGTTTATTAGCCATGAACAGTATGTTGTGCCAGAGTATCAGCCTCAAGTTGGATATAATTTGTTTTGTTGTTTTTTTACGTATTGCTTGCCTTAAACTTACCTCTGTTTGTTTTGTCTTCAGTTACTTCAGCTTCCCCATTGGATCCACCTATTTACTCTCATCAACTCACCACCGCTGCCCGCTACGCCACCTGGATATATCTAACCATTCACTTTCACTTGTAAATAAATACTCACCTTCTTCCTACTCTCCTTGTCCTGGTCTGCTTCTGGGTTCGATTTTGAATAAACGTGACACACAGATCCTGAAGAAGTTTTAACAATAGTAAAATCCTGTTTGCAACAAGGCACTAAAGTAAAACTGCGAAAAATGTGGCAAAGAAAGAAATACACTTTTTGTCCTGAATACAAAGTGTAATGTTTGGGGCAAATCCAATACAACACATTACTGAGTACCACTCTACACATTTTCAAGCATAGTGGCAGCTGCATCATGTTATGGGTATGCTTGTAATCTTTAAGGACTGGGGAGTTCTTCAGGTAAAAAATAAATGGAATGGATCTAAGCACAGGCAAAATCCTAGAGGAAAACCTGGTTCAATATGTTTTCCACCAGACACTGGGAAATTACTTCACCTTTCAGCAGAACAATAACCTAAAACACAAGGCCAAATCTGACACTGGAGTTGCTTACCAGTTAAAATTAATGTTCGTGAGTGGCAGGGTTACAGTTTTGACTTAAAGATCCATGGCAAGACCTGAAAATCGTTGTCTAGCAAGGATCAACAACCAATTTTGACAGAGCTTGAAGAATTTTGATAAGTATATTGGCAAATGTTGCACAATCCAGGTGTGGAAAGCTCTTAGAGACTTACCCAGAAAGACTCAAAGCTTTAGTCACTGTCCAAGGTGCTTCTACAAAGTATTGACTCAGGGGTGCGAATATAAGATATTTCTGTATTTACTTTTCACAAAATTTGTAAAGATTTCTAAAAACATGTTTCCACTTTGTCATTATGGGGAATTGTAACACAACAAAATGTGGAATAAGTCAAGGGGTGTGAATACTTTCTGAAGGCACTGTATATTTTATATATATATATATATATATATATATATATATATATATATATATATATATATATATATATATATATTCTGGACGCTTACATTAATTGTTCTAATATTTACATATTTCTTAATTCCTTTCTTTTTATTTTGGGATTTGTGTGTATTGTTTTGCATTGTTAGGTATTACTGCATCATTGGAGCTAGGAACATAAGCATTTCACTACACAAATATGTGTATGCGACCAATACATTTTGATTTGATTTGAGCTGAGGCATTGCTCAGCTGCAGGCAATCCGTAAACTGTCCAGACCTGGATAACACTACATTTCTCTCCTGTTGCTCTCTCGCCTCTCTCTCGCTCTCCCTCCCTCCCTCTTTCTCATCCTCTCCTCCGCTCCACTCTAAGCACCCATCAATACAGCGGCTGAGGCTATCAGCGCCCACGCTCCACTCGGCCCTGCCTCTGACTGGAGCTATGGCCTGTGTGAATGTATTTGTGTGTGTGTGTGTGTGTGTGTGTGTGTGTGCGTGCGTGTCTGCGTGTGGCCACATGCGCGTCCGCGAGCCACCCCTAATTGGACTAATGAACACTGCCAGTCACAGTTGCACTCCTCTGAAGGGCTCCATTCTGTCACTCGTGGCGACTGATCAGCCGGCTCGGCTCTACAGTGCAATGCGGACCAATCCTCCCCTCCTGGCTCTGCTAGTGGGTAAGCTACTGGCTCCTTGATGGATGTGTCCATTCCCTGACCACTCAGTATCCATCTCTCTCCCTGCACCCAGATCCTAGCCTGGTATGCTACACCCAGACAGTACCATGCACATCTCAATGGATGGAGGAGCCACACTGAACAAAACATCCAAGCCATCCAACTCCTGCAGCAACTGAATGAAACCAGCGACCTCATCCTAATGAATACTCAAAAGGAGTTCACTTTTGTCCTTATTCATGTTTTATTTAATGAGTCCTGGGTTGTTGGGTGATTTGCATGTTATTGCGTGCTACAAAGACATTCTGTACTAGCCTATATTCATGGTCACATGGACAGAATTAGCTGTTGCAAAAGCAGCAGCTACTCTTCCTGAAACATGACACAATACAGAACATTAATAGACAAGAACAGCTCAAGAACAGAATTGCATCAAATATTTTTTAAAGGCACATGTAGCCTACATATCAATACGTACACACAAACTATCTAGATCAAATAGGGGAGCGGCGTTATGCCGTGAGGTGTTAATTTGTTTATTTTTCTAAAATCAGGTTTGCTGTTCATTTGAGCAACATGAGATGGAGGGAAGTTCCATGCAATAATGGCTCTATATAATACTGTACACTTCCTTGAATTTAAACAGGATTTGGGGACGTGAAAAGACCCCTGGTGGCATGTCTGGTGGGGTAAGTGTGTGTGTCAGCGCTGTGTAAGTTATGAAAACAATTTCAGATTTTCAACACATCAATGTTTCTGATGAAAAGAAGAAGTGATGCAGTCACTCTCTCCTCAACTCTTAGTCAAGAGAGACTGGCATGCATATTATTTATATTAGCCCTCTGATTAAAATGAAGAGCAAGACGTGTTGTTCTTTTCTGGGCCAGCTGCAGCTTAACTAGGTCTTTCCTTGCAGCACTCAACCACACGACTGGACAATAATCAAGATTAGACAAATCTAGAGTCTGCAGGACTTGCTTTTTGGAGTGTGGTGTCAAAAAAGCAGAGCATCTCTTTATTACGGACAGACCTCTCCCATGACTGTTTACAATCTAAGGTAATACCAAGTAATTTAGTCTCCTCAACTTGCTCAACAGCCACAACATTCATTACCAGATGCAGCTGAGGTCTAGAACTTAGGGAATGATTTGTGCCAAATACAATGCTCTTAGTATTAGAGATGTTCAGAACCAGTTTATTACTGGCCACCTCTTCCAAAACAGACTGCAACACTTTGTTAAGGGTTTCAGTGACTTCATTAGCTGTGGTTGCTGATGCGTTTATGGTTTAATCATCAGCATACATGGACACATATGCTTTGTTTAATGACAGTGGCAGGTCATTGGTAAAAATAGAAAAGGGTAGAGGGCAAAGAAAGCTGCCCTGTGGTACACCACACATTACATGTTTGACATTAGAGAAGCTTCCTTTAAAGAAAATCATTTGAGTTCTATTAGACAGATTGCTCTGAATCCATTATATGGCAGAGGATGAAAAGCCATAACACATACAGTTGAAGTCGGAAGTTTACATACACCTTAGCCAAATACATTTTAAACTCTGTTTCTCACAATTCCTGACATTTAATCCTAGTAGAAATGACCCGTCTTAGGTCAGTTAGGATCACCACTTTATTTTAAGAATGTGAAATGTCAGAATAATAGTAGAGAGAATGATTTATTTCAGCTTTTCTTGCTTTCATCACATTCCCAGTGGGACAGAAATGTACATACACTCAATTAGTATTTGGTAGCATTGCCTTTAAATTGTTTAACTTGGGTCAAACATTTCGGGGAGCCTTCCACAAGCTTCCCACAATAAGTTGGGTGAATTGTGGCCCATTCCTCCTGACAGAGCTAGTGTAACTGAGTCAGGTTTGTAGGCCTCCTTGCTCACACAGGCTTTTTCAGTTCAGCCCATACATTTTCTATAGGATTGAGGTAAGGGCTTTGTGATGGCCACTCCAATACATTGACTTTGTTGTCTTTAAGTATGCTTGGGGTCATTGTCCATTTGGAAGACCCATTTGCGACCAAGCTTTAACTTCCTGACTGATGTCTTGATATGTTGATTCAAAATATCAACATAATTTTCCATCCTCACAATGCCATCTATTTTGTGAAGTGGAACAGTCCCTCCTGCAGCAAAGCACCCCCACAACATGCTGCCACCCCCGTGCTTCACAGTTTGATGGTGATTACCATCTTGCAAGCCTCCCCTTTAACCTCCAATCATAACGATGGTCATTATGGCCAAACAGTTCTATTTTTGTTTCATCAGACCAGAGGACATTTCTCCAAAAAGTACAATCTTTGTCCCCATGTGCAGTTCCAAACCGGCTTTTTTATGGCGGTTTTGGAGCAGTGGCTTCTTCCTTGCTGAGCGGCCTTTCAGGTTATGTCGATATAGGACTCGTTTTACTGTGGATATAGATACTTTTGTACCTGTTTCCTCCAGCATCTTCACAAGGTCCTTTGCTGTTGTTCTGGGATTCATTCGCACTTTTTGCACCAAAGTACGTTAATCTCTAGGAGACAGAACACCTCTCCTTCCTGAGCGGTATGATGGCTGCGTGGTCCCATGGTGTTTAAACTTGCGTACTATTGTTTGTACAGATGAGCGTGGTACCTTCAGACATTTGGAAATTGCTCAGAAGGATTAACCAGACTTCTGGAGGTCTACAGTTATTTTTCTGAGGTCTTGGCTGAAATACATCCACAGGTACACCTCCAATTGACTCAAATGATGTCAATTAGCCTATCAGAAGCTTCTAAAGCCATGACATAATTTTCCAAGCTGTTTAAAGGCACAGTCATCTTCTGACCCACTGTATTTGTGATACAGTGAATTATAAGTGAAATAATATGTCTGTAAACAATTGTTGGAAAATGTACTTGTGTCATGCACAAAACTATAGTTTATTAAGAAGAAATGTGTGGAGTGGTTGAAAAATACGTTTTAATGACTCCAACCTAAGTGTATGTAAACTTACAACTTCAACTGTGTGATTTTTCAAAAAAGGCTTCCTGAAATCTAACAGTACAGTCCCACAATCTTCTTATTATCAATTTCTTTCAACCAAACATCAGTCATTTGTGTCAGAGCAGTACCTGTTGAGTGCCCTTCTCTTCAAGCATGCTGAATGTATGTTGTCATTGTTTTACAGAGAAATAGCATGGTATTTGGTCAAACACAATGTTTTCCAACAGTTTCCTATGAGCTGGCAGCAAGCTCATAGGTCTGCTGTTAGAACCAGTAAAGGCCGCTTTACAACTCTTGAGTAGCGGAATGACTTTGGCTTCCCTCCAGGCCTGAGGAAAAATACTTTCCTCTAGGCTCAGATTAAAGATATTACAGATAGGAGTAGCTATAGAGTCAGCTACCATTATCAGTAGTTTTCCATCTAAGTTGTCAATGCCAGGTTTGTCATTACTGATCGATAACAATTTTTCCACCTCTCCCACACTAACTTCAAACTTGCAATGCTTTTCTTTCATCATTATAATAATTATTTTGCACTGTTCGTTGTTGGCATTTCCTGCCTAAGTTTGCCCGCTTTAACAATGGAGTAATCATTAAAATAACAACATCAAATGGTTTTGTGATTAATAAATCTTCTGATTTGATGAAAGATGGAGTTGAATTAGTCTTTCTGCCCATAATTGAATTTAAAGTACTCCGACATTTTTTTTTGTCATCATTCTTTATGTCATTGATCTTGGCTTCGTAATACAGTCTTCTTTTTTTGGTTGATTTTATTCCGTTTTTTTTCCCTCATCAATCCATGGTGCCTTAACAGTTCTAACAGTCCTTTTCTTGAGATGTACATGTTTATTAACAATTGGAAGAAGCAATTTCCCAAATTCATCAAGTGCAGCACCTGTATGGTTCCTATTAATCAAATCAAACCAACAAATATTTTTAACATCATCCACATAAATGTTTTGTATTGATCTCTTATTCACTATTTTAGGTTCAGCTTTTGGAACTTTGGCTTTTCTGCATATAACCACTATATTGTGATCACTGCATCCAATGCATACGGATACAGTTTTAGAACAAAGTTCTACAGCATTAGTAAAAATGGGATTGATACATGCGGATGATCTTGTCCCTGTAGTGTTTGTACACACCCTGGTAGGTTGACTAGTAACTTGAACCAAATTACAGACACTGATTACAGTGAGATGCTTCCTCTTGAGTGGACAGCCCGATGAAAACCAGTCAATATTCAGGTCCCCAAGAAAGTAGGGCTCCGTGTTTACATATGGCTCTGAATACACAGCAACACCTCCCCCATGAGGATTTCTGTCTCTTCCATAGATGTTATACCCTTGTATTTCTACTGCTGTATGATCAAATGACTTATCTAAGTGATTCTCAGAAATGGCTGATATATTACTGTTATCTGATGTTAGCAAGTTATTGATTTCTAAGGCTACATATATTAATATGGCCTATTTTCAGACCTTTCCTGGGTAGCTTATCAGAGATAGACATAATATGGAAAAGAGCAAACAAAGCAAGTGAAAAAAAGATACATTCAGCAGTCCATTAATCACTTGTTGTGTGTAAGTGTGTGTGTGTGTACTGAGGGGTTAAAGCTACGAACCCAATTGCTTGGCTCTTTCATCACTACCAGGCTTTTGGGAGGGAGCGTGGACAATGAGCCTGTCATAGCATATGCAAGCAATGTCCCCACGTGCTCTGGCAGCTTTCATGTCTGGGATAAGTTCTTTCCTCTTCTGGCGCACGTTGAGGACTATCGAGCTAGCCAGTGTAGATGAAGGGGAGGAGACAGGTTAAATAAGGATTCCTGAGCCTTGAGACAATTGAGACATGGATTGTGTGTGTGTGACATTGAGGGTGAATAGGCAAGACAAAGTGCCTTTGAATGGGGTATGGTAGTAGTACAACACATTGTAGAGTCCTTGCCCTGACGAATTGAGGCAACTAAATATTAGGAAGGTGTTCCTAATGTTTGGTATACTCAGCGTAAATTGTGATTTGATTTGACGTAAGCCTTTATAACGACTTCAGTGTGCATGCGTGCATGTATGAGTGTGTGTGTAGCAAAGCATCCGTGGGAAACGCTCCAACAGAATAGTGCTGATGAGGTGTCTTTAACTCAAAAGAGGCCAGGAATTTCAAGTGAGGCAACCACCACTGTACACAAGGTCTAAAACTGTCGACTAAAATAGTTGTTTGAGAAGAACATCCAAAAACAATGAGTCAAAATGTATATTGTCCCTCGCATATAGAAACAACACATTAGAATGTGTTTTATGTACGTCCATAGTCCAATGATTATCCCTGGGGTTAAGAACTGTGTCCCAACGTGTCCCTCTTTGATGATGTCAGTGCTTTAATTTAAGGAGTGAGGGACAGGGGGGGGGGACACAGGTACAGACACAGACACAGACACACACACACACACACACACACACATATAGACACACACACACATAGACAAACACACACAGTGATTTTAAGGAGTGAGGGACAGAGACAGGTCAGCTGGTCAGAGGCCCTTACCGCTATATATTGTGCTGTGGACTTTGGCAATGTCTCAAATATCAACCTTAGACCTATTTAGTGCACTGCATTTTACCAGAGAATTCTGAGCCCTGGTCAAAAGTAATGAACTGAAGGGAATAGGGTGCCATTTGGAATGCAGGCCAAAGGCCCTTAGCGCTGTGCTGTATTATACTCTGCTGTGGCTATGTGTCAGCTCGGCTAGCACTGTGATGGGGCTGGACAGACACACTGAGCAAAACGTGACAAGTCAGGGAGCAGCAGATGACTCGAAGAAGGAAGGAGGGATGGAGGGTGGGTGTACATGGTGGACAAAGAGAGAGGGGGGAGCGGGGGAGCGGGCGAGAAAGAGAGGGGAATATGGAGAGAGGAGAGAGAGAGAGAAATATGAGGAAGGAGAGAACCGGAGAGGGTGGAAGAGAAGAGACAGAGATCCCCTCTTTCCCTCGCCTTTTCTATCAGCGAGAGTGAGTGAGTGAGTGAGTGAGAGCGAGAGCGAGAGAGCGAGACAATGGGAAGGGCAAGAGGGGAGCAGAAAAGGATAGAAAGAGAGAGGGAGATTATACAGCACTGGCGAACAAGCAAATGATGGAATGAATGGCAGCTATTAATAGAGAGAGAATGGAGTGAATGGACACAAAAGTGAATACACTTAAAAAATGTCTTGTTGTTTACCTGTAAGTTACTGTAAAAGAAAGGAACAGTATGTTACAGTACATTATTTTTTGGTATATTATTACTATTTTACAGTATACTGTTGTACAGGAATCTTTCAACTGGGATTTCTGAAAAACCTGGGAATTTTGGAAAAGTTAACAGTATTTTGCAACCCTACCTGCAAGTCAAGCTCCTCACGCCATGTGACCTAGAATCATGAAATTCCGTACTTAAGTTCCTTACCTAACAAGGAACACATTTGCCTCTAGGACCCATAAGGTCGGCCATGATGGAGTTTCCACCATTTAACCTTTTTGAATAAAACTCAAAACGCTACTCCTCTGCCACCGAATAACCGATACGCATTTGATGTATAGCATTGATGGAATAAGGTCGCTCAACACAATATGTTCCAAAAATATGGCGGCTACTGAACAATAAACATTCACGTGGGCGTGATCTGCCACATAAATGGATATAAATCAGAAATTGATTGCTATCTGGCAAGTATCTTCACTTACATTTTCAATCTCTCGCTGACCCAGTCTGAAATACCTACAGTTTAAGTTGGAAGTTTACATACCCCTTAGCCAAATACATTTCAACTCCGTTTTTCACAATTCCTGACATTTAGTCCTTGTAAAAGATTCCCTGTCCAAGGTCAGTTAGGATCACCACTTTATTTTAAGAATGTGAAATGTCAGAATAATAGTAGAGAGAATGTTTTAATTCAGCTTTTATTTCTTTCATCACATCCTAGTGGGTCAGAAGTTTACATACACTTAATTAGTATTCAGTAGCATTGCCTTTAAATTGTTTAACTTGGGTCAAACGTTTCGGGTAGCCTTCTACAAGCTTCCTACAATAAGTTGGGTAAATTGTGGTCCATTCCTCCTGAAAGAGCCGGTGTAACTGTGTCAGGTTTGTAGGCCTCCTTGCTCGCACACGCTTTTTCAGTTCTGCCCACAAATTTTCTATAGGATTGAAGTCAGGGCTTTGTGATGGCCACTCCAGTGACCTTGACTTTGTTGTCCTTAAACCATTTTGCCACAACTTTGGAAGTATGCTTGGGGTCATTGTCCATTTGGAAGACCTATTTGCGACCAAGCTTTAACTTCCTGACTGATGTCTTGAGATGTTGCTTCAATATATCCACATCATTTTCCTCACTCATGATGCCATCTATTTGTAAAGTGCACCAGTCCCTCTTGCAGCAATGAAAAAAAGAAATATGCCTAAACCTCCACAAGTCTGGTTCATCCTTGTGAGCAATTTCCAAATGCCTGAAGGTACCACGTTCATCTGTACAAACAATAATACGCAAGCATAACACCATGGGACCAAGCAGCCATCATACCGCTCAGGAAGGAGATGCGTTCTGTCTCCTAGAGATGATCGTGATTTGGTGCGACAAGTGCAAATCCATCCCAGAACAGCAAAGGACCTCATGAAGATGCTGGAGGAAACAGGTACAAAAGTATCTATATTCACAGTAAAACGAAAGGCCGCTCAGCAAGGAAGAAGCCACTGCTCCAAACCGCCATAAAAAAGCCAGACTATGGTTTGCAACTGCACATGGGGACAAAGATCGTACTTTTTGGAGAAATTTCCTCTGGTCTGATGAAACAAAAATAGAACTGTTTGGCCATAATGACCATCGTTATGTTTGGAGGAAAAAGGGGGAGGCTTGCAAGCCGAAGAACACCATCCCAACCGTGAAGCATGGGGGTGGCAGCATCATGTTGTGGGGGTGCTTTGCCGCAGGAGGGACTGGTCCACTTCACAAAATAGATGACATCATGAGGCTGGAAAATTGTGTGGATATATTGAAGCAACATATCAAGACATCAGTCAGGAAGTTGAAGCTTGGTCGCAAAAGGGTCTTCCAAATGGACAATGACCCCAAGCATACTTACAAAGTTGTGGCAAAATGGCTTAAGGGTAACAAAGTCATGGTATTGGAGTGGCCATCACAAAGCCCTGACCTCAATTCTATAGATAATGTGTGGGCTGAACTGAAAAAGCGTGTGCAAGCAAGGAGGCCTACAAACCTGACTCAGTTACACTAGCTCTGTCAAGAGGAATGGGCCAAAATTCACCCAATTGTGTGAAGCTTGTGGAAGGCTACCTGAAATGTTTGACCCAAGTTACACAATTTAAAGGCAAAGCTACCAAATACTAATTGAGTGTACGTACATTTCTGACCCACTGGGAATGTGATGAAAGAAAGGAAAGCTGAAATAAACCATTCTCCCTACTATTATTTTGACATTTCACATTCTTAAAATAAAGTGGTGATCCTAACTGACCTAAAACAGGGAATTTTTACTAGGATTAAATGTCAGGAATTGTGAAAAACTGAGTTTAAATGTATTTGGCTAAGGTGTATGTATTCTTCCGACTTCAACTGTATAATTATCTTTTATTTTTAGCCTAATTCAGATAATGCAAGTCATAACAACAAGATGCCCTGCATGCCCAGCGCTCTCCTCACCCGCAACATTTCAGTCGCATGACGTACCCTACACTGCCTGTTCGGGCGGTGCTCGGTGGTCGTCGTCGCCGGTCTACTAGCCGCCACCGATCCCTTCTTCCTTTTCTGTTAGTTTAGTCTTATTAGTTGAACCTGTTCCTTGATTTTTGTCTATTTAAGCCTGTTTTACCTGCTTAGGTTTGTGCGGGAATATTTTTGTTCTCTGTCGGTTGTGGGTGTGTTCTCATTGTTGTTTTCTCCGCACTGTTTGTCCTGTGTTTGGGCTGGTCAATGTTATGCGCCCTGTAATTTGGCATGACCGTTTTGTGCCGGAGAATAAATATTAGAAATCACCGAACCATCTGGTCTCTGCGCTTGACCCACCACTCTTAGCAACCTGTGACACCCTTGTTTGCTACATTCCTCGTAAACAACAGGTATCGACTAACAGTGAAATGCTTACAGTCTTTACCGTAGATACTGTCTGCTGTGAATTATTACTATCTTTCATACGAATCCTAACCCTTTGACCCATTCCATACATCTGTTGTTTGTAATGAACATTCAGGAGGATGTACTTTGCTATAAAATGCTGTGACTCAAATCCGCTCGTTGGTCTCTCAACGAGTCAACTACGGGTGGGTCGTCGACCAGCTTCATTATTGCAATAATTAATTGATGTTATTAATACATTTTAAATAAAGTAATATCCTGATTGGTGATTGACCTTGTCTCTCCTCATTATTGATTAGACTTTCCCCGACAGCGTGTGTGCATACGTGGGAGCGAGAGAGAGAGAGAAAGAGAGAGAGAGAGATGGGCATTTTCTTCCTCACTGGTTAACCACCAGTCACACGTGTGTGTGTATGGGAGTGTGTGTGTGCGTGCGTGCGTGTGTGTGTCTGCATCTGTTCAGATCTCACAGCTGATTTAGTCAACTCAAGCGAGAACATGCTAGAGAATGAGAGAGAGAGTGAGAATGAGAATGAAAGGGGGCCAGTATATGTGACTCTTTTCAGGAAACTCGGCATATAACTTCACCGGAGAGGCATTTGAAAGTAAACTTTTTATTTTTGTTATCAAAATCCGTATTTTTGGAAGAAATGCCTTCTGGAACATGTGAACTTTCATGTGCCTTACTAACAAACTTGTATGACATCTGTAAATATGAATACGATTGTTAAATTCTGAGCCTAGTTGGTTTAGCCACAGAAAAATACTATAATTTGTGTCTGGAAGTAGCATTAGCCAGTTAGCTTTGTGCTTGACTGCGGTTGTTAGGTTAGAACACGCAAATCAACAGTACTCTCCGGTCAGAGCGGCCAGAGTGCGCTCCGAATAGTCAGAAAGCAAATATATCTGAATTTACTAATGGACAATCTGACAACACTGAGTTTACAAACGCTCAGAAAACACTCTGGCACTCCAGTTTAAATTTATGAACTCGCCCATAGTATAAACCAGCCTTTAGTCTTGAAATCTTTGATTGTTCAATACATGTGAATCCTTAAAGAGCTGTGTGGGGCTAAAGTGAAAATGTTGAATGGGTGTAGACAAAGAAGAGCTCTCCGGTAGTTGTACCAAAACATTAAAGGGGAATTTTCTCAAAAGTGATTTTACAAGTCTATCAACATTCAAAGCGGAATTACTTTCCCATTGTTCTTCAACTGTAACGTATGATGTATCGTTTTCTAGTAGAGTCTCTACATTTATCCAATGTAAAAAACACAATTTCAAATGTTGCTACATAAGACCGAGTCGAGCTGGTCGGTCACATGTGATAAAGAAGGAGGGTGAAAAGAGGCCAGAGAACTTGAGACGGCATGTTCTGTCCCATTGCATGCCTGTGAGGAGTCTCCGACTCAGTATTACATCAGGGTATCAGTCTTTCACCTTAGCTCAACAGTCCAAAGCCTGGGCGTATGGGGCTAAGCCTGGGGTTAGGTTGGGTTACAGCAGGTCCCACAGCCTGGGCGTATGGGGCTAAGTCTGGGGTCAGGTTGGGTTACAGCAGGGCTCACAGCCTGGGCGTATGGGGCTAAGTCTGGGGTCAGGTTGGGTTACAGCAGGTTTCACAGCCTGGGCTGTATGGGGCTAAGCCTGGGGTCAGGTTGGGTTACAGCAGGTCTCACAGCCTGGGCGTATGGGGCTAAGTCTGGGGTCAGGTTGGGTTACAGCAGGTCTCACAGCCTGGGCGTATGGGGCTAAGTCTGGGGACAGGTTGGGTTACAGCAGGTCTCACAGCCTAGGCTGTATGGGGCTAAGCCTGGGGTCAGGTTGGGTTACAGCAGGTTTCACAGCCTGGGCTGTATGGGGCTAAGCCTGGGGTCAGGTTGGGTTACAGCAGGTTTCACAGCCTGGGCTGTATGGGGCTAAGCCTGGGGTCAGGTTGGGTTACAGCAGGTCTCACAGCCTGGGCATATGGGGCTAAGTCTGGGGTCAGGTTGGGTTACAGCAGGTCTCACAGCCTAGGCTGTATGGGGCTAAGCCTGGGGTCAGGTTGGGTTACAGCAGGTCTCACAGCCTGGGCTGTATGGGGCTAAGCCTGGGGTCAGGTTGAGTTACAGCAGGTATCACAGCCTAGGCTGTATGGGGCTAAGCCTGGGGTCAGGTTGGGTTACAGCAGGTTTCACAGCCTGGGCTGTATGGGGCTAAGCCTGGGGTCAGGTTGGGTTACAGCAGGTCTCATAGCCTGGGCGTATGGCCCTGTCCTACATCTGGAGATCACAGGTCGGAGACTCAGCCATGCTTCCAAAACAAACACACACACACACACAGACATGGACATGGACATGGACAGCACCTTAGGTGTATCTGGGCTAGCTACATTACCCCAGTGCAGCCAAGGGAAAACACAGCACACCTCCAGCTTGGCCACACACTCAGTCAATGGTAGTCAACACAGCAGTGAAATGATCTACCTCTGATACGAAACAATGCATCTCTCCACTTCTGCAGGGGAAAAACTCCATCTATGACAGAGTTTGATAAACTGGGGGTCAGGGACATGGTCAACACACCATTACGTTATTATGAGAACTTTGATCCATTGCAAGGAATGCTGTGAGTCTGGGGCGGAGAGCTGGGCTGGGTGTCCAGTGGAGAAGAGGAAGAGACACATAGGCAAGAACACAAACACAAACACGGCAGGAACCGTAAAACGAGCGGAGATTTGACACATCACAAATCGGTTTTGAGGCCAGAATAACAAACAACACCCCCCAAACAGCAAAGGGAGGAGGAAAGGAAGAGAGAAAAAGGAAAAGTCTAAACATCTCTCTCTCTCTCTCTTTCTCAAGACATTGTGCTCTCTCTCTCTCTCTCTCTCTCTCTCTCAAAACATACAATTCTCAGGGAGAAGTACATTTTTAATCCCCCAAAAATTCATTTTTTTTCCATCATTGTCTTTTGATGAATGAAAACATGTTCTTGATCAGAAATTACTACTCTGCTTTGCTCTTTGCAATTTTGTTTTTTGTTCTTCCTCCTCCTTGTACCCCTATTTTTACAGTACTGTACCCTGCATCTCACAAACTTGTCCTTCAAATCAAATCAAATCAAATGTTATTTGTCACATACACATGGTTAGCAGATGTTAATGCGAGTGTAGCGAAATGCTTGTGCTTCTAGTTCCAACAATGCAGTAATAACAAGTAATCTAACTAACAATTCCAAAACTACTGTCTTGTACACAGTGTAAGGGGATAAAGAATATGTACATAAGGATATATGAATGAGTGATGGTACAGAGCAGCATAGGCAAGATACAGTAGATGGTATCGAGTACAGTATGTACAAATGAGATGAGTATGTAAACAAAGTGGCATAGTATAAAGTGGCTAGTGATACATGTATTACATAAGGATACCGTCGATGATATAGAGTACAGTATATACGTATGCATATGAGATGAATAATGTAGGGTAAGTAACATTTATATAAGGTAGCATTGTTTAAAGTGGCTAGTGATATATTTACATCATTTCCCATCAATTCCCATTATTAAAGTGGCTGGAGTTGAGTCAGTGTCAGTGTGTTGGCAGCAGCCACTCAGTGTTAGTGGTGGCTGTTTAACAGTCTGATGGCCTTGAGATAGAAGCTGTTTTTCAGTCTCTCGGTCCCAGCTTTGATGCACCTGTACTGACCTCGCCTTCTGGATGATAGCGGGGTGAACAGGCAGTGGCTCGGGTGGTTGATGTCCTTGATGATCTTTATGGCCTTCCTGTGACATCGGGTGGTGTAGGTGTCCTGGAGGGCAGGTAGTTTGCCCCCGGTGATGCGTTGTGCGGACCTCACTGCCCTTTGGAGAGCCTTACGGTTGAGGGCGGTGCAGTTGCCATACCAGGCGGTGATACAGCCCGCCAGGATGCTCTCGATTGTGCATCTGTAGAAGTTTGTGAGTGCTTTTGGTGACAAGCCAAATTTCTTCAGCCTCCTGAGGTTGAAGAGGCGCTGCTGCGCCTTCTTCACGATGCTGTCTGTGTGAGTGGACCAATTCAGTTTGTCTGTGATGTGTATGCCGAGGAACTTAAAACTTGCTACCCTCTCCACTACTGTTCCATCGATGTGGATAGGAGGGTGTTCCCTCTGCTGTTTCCTGAAGTCCACAATCACCTCCTTAGTTTTGTTGACGTTGAGTGTGAGGTTATTTTCCTGACACCACACTCCGAGGGCCCTCACCTCCTCCCTGTAGGCCGTCTCGTCGTTGTTGGTAATCAAGCCTACCACTGTTGTGTCGTCCGCAAACTTGATGATTGAGTTGGAGGCGTGCGTGGCCACGCAGTCGTGGGTGAACAGGGAGTACAGGAGAGGGCTCAGAACGCACCCTTGTGGGGCCCCAGTGTTGAGGATCAGCGGGGAGGAGATGTTGTTGCCTACCCTCACCACCTGGGGGCGGCCCGTCAGGAAGTCCAGTACCCAGTTGCACAGGGCGGGGTCCCCAAGACCCAAGCTTGGAGGGTACTATGGTGTTGAATGCCGAGCTGTAGTCGATGAACAGCATTCTCACATAGGTATTCCTCTTGTCCAGATGGGTTAGGGCAGTGTGCAGTGTGGTTGAGATTGCATCGTCTGTGGACCTATTTGGGCGGTAAGCAAATTGGAGTGGGTCTAGGGTGTCAGGTAGGGTGGAGGTGATATGGTCCTTGACTAGTCTCTCAAAGCACTTCATGATGACGGATGTGAGTGCTACGGGGCGGTAGTCGTTTAGCTCAGTTACCTTAGCTTTCTTGGGAACAGGAACAATGGTGGCCCTCTTGAAGCATGTGGGAACAGCAGACTGGTATAGGGATTGATTGAATATGTCCGTAAACACACCGGCCAGCTGGTCTGCGCATGCTCTGAGGGCGCGGCTGGGGATGCCGTCTGGGCCTGCAGCCTTGCGAGGGTTAACACGTTTAAATGTCTTACTCACCTCGGCTGCAGTGAAGGAAAGACCGCATGTTTTCGTTGCAGGCCGTGTCAGTGGCACTGTATTGTCCTCAAAGCGGGCAAAAAAGTTATTTAGTCTGCCTGGGAGCAAGACATCCTGGTCCGTGACTGGGCTGGATTTCTTCCTGTAGTCCGTGATTGACTGTAGACCCTGCCACATGCCTCTTGTGTCTGAGCCGTTGAATTGAGATTCTACTTTGTCTCTGTACTGGCGCTTAGCTTGTTTGATAGCCTTGCGGAGGGAATAGCTGCACTGTTTGTATTCGGTCATGTTACCAGACACCTTGCCCTGATTAAAAGCAGTGGTTCGCGCTTTCAGTTTCACACGAATGCTGCCGTCAATCCACGGTTTCTGGTTAGGGAATGTTTTAATCGTTGCTATGGGAACGACATCTTCAACGCACGTTCTAATGAACTCGCACACCGAATCAGCATATTCGTCAATGTTGTTATCTGACGCAATACGAAACATCTCCCAGTCCACGTGATGGAAGCAGTCTTGGAGTGTGGAGTCAGCTTGGTCGGACCAGCGTTGGACAGACCTCAGCGTGGGAGCCTCTTGTTTTAGTTTCTGTCTGTAGGCAGGGATCAACAAAATGGTGTCGTGGTCAGCTTTTCCGAAAGGGGGGCGGGGCAGGGCCTTATATGCGTCGCGGAAGTTAGAGTAACAATGATCCAAGGTCTTTCCTCCCCTGGTTGCGCAATCGATATGCTGATAAAATTTGGGGAGACTTGTTTTCAGATTAGCCTTGTTAAAATCCCCAGCTACAATGAATGCAGCCTCCGGATAAATCGTTTCCAGTTTGCAGAGAGTTAAATAAAGTTCGTTCAGAGCCATCGATGTGTCTGCTTGGGGGGGGGATATATACGGCTGTGATTATAATCGAAGAGAATTCTCTTGGTAGATAATGCGGTCTACATTTGATTGTGAGGAATTCTAAATCAGGTGAACAGAAGGATTTGAGTTCCTGTATGTTTCTTTCATCACACCATGTCACGTTGGCCATGAGGCATACGCCCCCGCCCCTCTTCTTACCAGAAAGATGTTTGTTTCTGTCAGCGCGATGTGTGGAGAAACCCGTTGGCTGCACCGCTTCGGATAGAGTCTCTCCAGTGAGCCATGTTTCAGTGAAGCAAAGGACGTTACAGTCTCTGATGTCCCTCTGGAATGCTACCCTTGCTCGGATTTCATCAACCTTGTTGTCAAGAGACTGGACATTGGCAAGAAGAATGCTAGGGAGTGGTGCGCGATGTGCCCGTCTCCGGAGTCTGACCAGAAGACAGCCTCGTTTCCCTCTCTTTCGGAGTCGTTTTTTTGGGTCGCTGCATAGGATCCACTCCGTTGTCCTGTTTGTAAGGCAGAACACAGGGTCCGCGTCGCGAAAAACATATTCTTGGTCGTACTGATGGTGAGTTGACGTTGCTCTTATATTCAGTAGTTCTTCTCGACTGTATGCAATGAAACCTAAGATGACCTGGGGTACTAATGTAAGAAATAACACGTAAAAAAACAAAAAACTGCATAGTTTCCTAGGAACGCGAAGCGAGGCGGCTATCTCTGTCGGCGCCGGAAGTACTTCCTTTGTCTCTGTGATACTGTAATTCTTGTTCTTTGTTGATATGAACCTGCAACCAGTCAAAATCTATTGAGCAGTCAGTAGTACTGTTAATAAATGGAAAGCACAATGTTCAGGGCCATACAATTTGTCCATTGTACAGTATACAGCCTACAATGCACTGTACTACAGTATCCATTCTCAGACTTTCTCCTTCCCACCTTCAACAACCTGTTTGCTCTCTGAACTGGCTTATATTGGTTGTGTCGCATCATTTGAAACAGGTTAAATCAATTTTGAGTGGTTGTGTTCAATCAATGACATATGTTCTCTATTTGTATTTGATTGTTGCCACTTGTGTTTACCAGTATGGATGACATGTGCATTAGAGTGCCGAATGTGTTTTGAGAATGAGAATGTGTTTAGAGTTTTGCTGAAAAGTCTAAGTGAGATCTGCAAATTGTGTTTTACCATGTGAAATGGTTTAAGGTATTGACAACAGACTGCATAATTAGCTAAATGAGTCCAGGCAACTGAGAACTTTGTTCAGCTAATGGGTTTTAGTGTTTTAGCAATTGAGAAAAACGGTAATTATCAGCCTACTAATCAATCATCTGATAGTCAACAGAGTGGGAGTGCTGATCTATGATCAGTTTAGCCTTTACAGTCATCATGAAAATGATTATACGGATTGGAGGGGACTGATCCCAGAACAACACCTCTACCCGACACACTTGGAGAGTTGTAGAGAGCTGAAGAGTGTATATAATAGAAATGCCTCCTTGTCCATGTAATCTTATGTATTATGGTTTAAAGGGCAAAACTCATCCTCACACGCCACCTCTAACATGTACACATGCAGATGTGTGTGTGTGTGTGTGTGTGTGTGTGAGACCTAACTGACTCTGTTAGTCTCTCGCAGGCACTCCATGTCAACGGTCGGGCTGTTCTTTTGAGGAGGCCTGAAATTAATTTTCCATGCTCCGACACTTGTTTGCTTAAGAGGCTGTTAGAATTCTTTCAGTAGCCCTGACTGCAGCAATCCTCCATGCAAATAACACTCACGCACACGAGAACACACAAACACACTCAGACACACAGTTGCATTGTCACGCTGTTGCACACACACAGCTGACATTTCCTCTCCACACATTTTCTTCAGATTACTTCACATATTAGTTAAGCACTGCCAAGACCCCTTTCATTATTCTCCCTAATCTCCTCTGCTTACAGGGTCAGCTCCTGCCCCCGCACCTCCCTACCCCTCCTCCTCCTCCCACTGCCTCGCTCCTCTCCGCCAGCTTAGCCGTGATGACATGTCGTCTCTGCCTCTTCTTCTTCCACCCCCGTCCCCCCCCCGTCCCACCGGGCTGCCGGTTGCAATAAGCGCCCACTGAGAGGCAGCATGCAGTGACCCACCTACCCATTTGCCTGGTGGACAGCGCTAATCACTAGTTAGCCGAGCAGCAGGCAGACACTCTGGGGTTGGGTGGACACTTGCTAGGGGTGCCTGACATGCTAAGGGCTAAGGCTGGGGCTTACCTTAGGGGGAGTGAACTGAACAGTGGAACATCAACACTAGGCCCTCGTGCGGGCCGTATGGGCCCCCCCCCCCCCAGGCGAAATCAGCCTCTCAGACGGGCGATAGCATTAGCTCCCTGCCCACGCCTGCTAATACCAGTTAAGACAAGCCCACCAGGCGAGCCGATCCACAGAGGAGCCGGGTCCAGTGTTACTGGAATTAAAGCTAAAGCCTGCGCTCTGTTGTTATGGTAATCCTCACACAAGACAACACAACCACGATCTGCAGGGGCAGCAATGTTGCCACGGTGATAAACATCACTCGAAACATCGGTGGAGAGAGCCTCAATTAAGGTGTGGATGGATGGATGGGATTCCAGTGTGAGAGCAACAAAGAGGAGGAGGATGACGTTTCTACTTTTATGTTGGCGTTCAAATGGGAAATGTTGTAAGTAGTATTCTGACTGAGAGGAAGGTTCCGGTTTCAAATGGAGAGAGTAGGCTTACATTTGGGCTTGCACCACACTCATTGTATTCACCGGTTATGATGATACAACTCACGTAATAAGAGCAGGTACTTAGCTTGTCGAAACCTCTCACAAGTGGACGCTTGAATCTATCTTGTTCTATAAATATGACAGTTCAGGAAGGCGTACAGGATTACACATTTTGAGTAAACATCCTTTTTAGGGGGAAGGGGATCACAACATTGGGTTAATCCAACATAATCCTCAATTTAGACAAGAAATCAAAGCCCAGGGAGTAAAACACCTCCCTAAATGTTTTGGTTGTCCTTGTGGTAGGCTTCTTCTTCGGTGACGTATTGGACACTGTGCTGTTGCTTTCATCACAGAGATCAAAGCAAAGAAAACCCATTTAATAGAAAATTGAAGAGGCCTGTATTCATGTAGCTGGCTGTTGGCTGTCACACTGGTTTGTTGTTGCTGCTTCTTTCTCGGCATGACGTTGCACAAAGATCCGTCTTCTAGCTCTACGGCTGTTTCACTCCATGAACAGGCAACACAACAGCACGGAGGAACCAACAGGGACAGACCTCCCCTCAGACACACACACTACAGCCAGCCTCCATCCTTCAACTCTGTCACGTTCATCCTGTGGCTTTTTTGTTGTTGTTGTTCTCTTGTTCTCTCTCCACATCCATCTCTCGCCATCTCTAATCTCTTTGTTCATCTCCATCGCCTGCGCTCACTCTCTGTCTCTTGGTCCGTCTCTCTTTGTGTCTCTCTCTCTATGAACAATATCAATAAGCATACAGTAGAGGACATGTGCCGGTTGATTGGTATGTCAGACACAGTCCCTCATCTTATGGCAGATGTAGTGCGCTGCCAACCCTCAACAGGACGGGTAGCCTACTCCCATCAGAGGTCTTTGAAACCTCGAGTAAGGGTTTCAAATCTGGGGGAAATTCACTCTCTAATTGTTTTATATTTTTTACATTTTGTCAGGAAAAGTCAGCTCTGTCTCAGGTTCTGCTGTTGTGCAGTGTTTGCACAGCCTTTGCTCTACAGTGAGCCAGGTTTTCCTGTGTCTACCCTTCTCAATGGCAAGGCTGTGCTCACTGAGCCTGTACTTCGTCAAGGTTTTTCTAAGGTTTTGATCAGAAACCATGGTCAAATAGTCAGCCATGGTGTACTGTCGATTTAGGGCCAGATAGCACTGCATTTTGCTTTGTGTTGTTGTTTGTGTTTACCAATAAGCAATCTAGTTTTGATTTGACTGTGTTGTCATTTGGTTTATTCTGATTTATTGGATGTTCTGGTCCTGAGGCTTCAGTGAGTTAGTAGAACAAGTTTGTGAACTGAGTCCCCAGGACCAGATGGATGAGGGGACTATTTTATTTGCTCAGCGCTTGGCATTGCAGGGCTTGGTAAAGATATGAGAGGGGGTCACTGTATTTTAGATGTTTCCAAAACTTAATTGCTATTTTTTGAGTTTTTATTATTAGTGGATGTTGGCCTAATTCTGCCCTGCATGCATTGTTTGTAGTTTTCCTCAGGACATGTAGGAGAATCTTACAGAACTCTGCATGCAGGGTTTCAATGGGGTGTTTGTCCCATTTGATGAAATCTTGTTTGGCAAGTGGACCCCACACCTCGCTGCCATTAAGTGCAATTGGTTCAATGACACATTCAATTAGTTTAAGCCACATTTTAATTGGTATTTCAATTTCAATTTGTTTTTTAATGGCGTAGAATTCCCTGCGTGCTTTCTCTCTGTTCATTCACTGCCCCATTAAGGTGTCCAGTTGAGCTTATTTTTAAACCTAAGTCATTGTAGTGTGTGCAGTTCTCTATATATTTTGTACCAATTGAGAACTTTGGCCTAATTCCCTGAGATCTGGATCTTCTTTGGAAAATATATTTTTTTGTATTTTCAGGATTCCTGCCAGGACCCAGGTCTGACAGTACTGCTCTAGCAGGTCCAGGTTCTGCTGTAGGCCATCTGCTGTGGGTGACGGCAGGCATAGGTCATCTGCAAAGAGTAGGCATTTACCCTCTGAATTGTGGAGACTAACACCAGGGGCTGAGGATTTTTCTAGAATAGTGGCCAATTCGTTGATGTAAATATTGAAGAGTGCAGGGCTCAGATTGCAACCCTGGCGCAACCCTTTTTGTAAGTCGATAAAGCAAGTGTATATTTGATCAGTCGTGCGATGTTTTAGTATAAATCCAATTTGGCTTTTACTCAAGACATTGTTTTCTCTCTCTCTCTCTCTCTCTCTCTCTCTCTCTCTCTCTCTCTCTCTCTCTCTCTCTCTCTCTCTCTCTCTCTCTCTCTCTCTCTCTCTCTCTCTCTCTCTCTCTCTCTCTCTCTCTCTCTCTCTCTCTCTCTCTCTCTCTCTCTCTCTCTCTCTCTCTCTCTCTCTCTCTCTCTCTCTCTCTCTCTCTCTCTCTCTCTCTCTCTCTCTCTCTCTCTCTCTCTCTCTCTCTCTCTCCTTCCACTCAAGGTCTGACAGGGCTCTCTCAGTGGCTGTAATGGCCCTGGCACTGTCATGTCGTCTCATCCAGTCCCATTAGGGCCTCTTACTTCCTGACTGGCATGTTCTTAACTACCCCTCTCATTGGCACAGAGGACTACTGACTGAGCCTGAGGAGATGAACCTGCCTATGGCAGCCCCAGTTGCCCTTCTTGATCTGGACACTGCCCGGACACAGGGGGCAGCATGTCATTATGAAGAGTGGTGCTCAGGACAAGCCGTACTGCGTGCCACCCTCCTTCCATCCCTGCATTATATCTGGGTTTGATATAAGCCTAGAGGGCTTGGTGGTGGCGGTGGGTGTGGAGGAGGCAGGCAGACAGAGTAGGTCTCATGCTGGGTAGTGCCAGGGGCGAGCCGTAGGTGGATGCCAGTCCTGCCACTCTGACAACCAAGAGTGGCTGCTGCTGTTGCTGCTGCTGTTGCTGCTGGAGGCAGTCGAGAGAAGTTATGGATACGCAGAGTTGTGTTAAAGATCAGATGTGACTAGGAGGTTATTGGAGGGTAGTATGGAATAATCTGATTAGCCCGTGGCCATGCCTGTGAGGGGAGAGGATGTTTAGGGAGCAGTAAGTTGAGGCTGCCTTAGCCTCAGTTGACTCAAGGGGTTGAAATGCTTTGACCTATCCCTGCCCTTCTGCTCCCAGATACGGCTGGCAGAACTGGAGATATGTCTGAAAAATATAAAATCACTACCTTTATCCCCAGCCAATCAGGTCACTCCAGCAGCAGTGGTCTGCAGTGCCTCTGGCTTTGTCCTTATCAGTCCTTCAGGATTGAGGAGATGCTACTGGTCAGAGTTGGAGATGGCAGTGCAGGACCTTGGGCAGTTAAATGCAACTGCTGTTTTGCTCCATGCTGAAGACAGGTGACACTTCCCCCTATGGCAGGGCCAACACCAGGGGAAATCCTATCAGGCCAATCCCAATGGCTCCTTCCAAATCCTCTCTGCTAAGCACCCCATGTCACTAACTATCACTCACACACACTTAACGCACAGACAGTAAACACACACATTTACAAACACACCCAGAAAGTAAATGCAATGAAATCATATTCACACACACTTTACCCCAAACACACACAAAGCCCTTACCCCCTAGGATGCATGGCTGA
Organism: Oncorhynchus mykiss; assembly: GCF_013265735.2. Classification (NCBI taxonomy): domain Eukaryota; kingdom Metazoa; phylum Chordata; class Actinopteri; order Salmoniformes; family Salmonidae; genus Oncorhynchus; species Oncorhynchus mykiss. The sequence continues at coordinate 30,659,552 of NC_048572.1, forward strand.
TTGGCTGGCACCATAGTGACCTAAGTTACCCTGCCAGAAAGTGATAAAGGCTCTCTTTCATCAGAGTCAAGCTCTATCCCCTGGGGACCATAACTGAACCCTGGATGACCCACTATGGGGTCAGCAGCCAATAGGATGCCTTTTACTGTGCCCTGTATCTGGTACCACCATGGCTGTGTCCTAATGGCAGCCTACTCCGTTTTAAAGTGCGCTTATTTTGACCAAAGCCCTATTGGACCTGGTCCAAAGTAGTGCACCATGTAAGGGAATAGGGTGCCACGTGGTACTCACCCCTTGTCAACGGATGCCCATTACCGTCTCCTAGATCAGGTAGCACTGTGGTCGTGGAGATCTTTCATGAGTAAAGACTAGCCTGCAGCCCAGATGGTAACCTGTTCCCGATACAGTGCACTACTATGGGCCCTGGTGAAAAGTGAAGCGCTACGTACAATAGGGCATAGGGTGCCATTTGGGACACAGCCTCGAGGCGGAATGGGCTCATGAGAATATGAGTTGCTGAGAAAGTAACCAGACTTCACATAGATCTGAAAATCACCCCGCACAGAGAGAAAGGCCTGTCGTACACACTCAGCCCTAAAAAGTGTGAAACGTGCTCATTCTGTCAGCTTAGCTCATACTATCATGTCGGTGTGTTTCAGAGAGAGAGAGAGAGAGAGACTCAGTGGTCTACAGTGCATTTGTCTAACATAGGTTGTATCCCAAAATGGAACACTATGCCCCATATTAGTGTACTACTTTTGACCAGAAGTGTTTATACTTTTCTGTGTGTGTGTGTTGTGGGGAATGTGTGTGTGTTGTGTGTGTTTCGGGAGTGGATTTGGGCCATTGTCACGACAGGATCATAAGGGCATCTGGGTGTGTGCCTTTATTGGGCTGGGCTCCTGCACCACAGCTGTCCCATTTACCACTTTTCTTTCCACCTCCTCATCCCTTCATCCCCATACTCTCCTTCACTACTATCACACTATCCATCCATATTTGGCCTTGGGTGGGGGAGTGAGGGATGGAGGGATGGAGCGATGGGCAGGGTTGTTTTAGGGGGGTTTAAGTGTTATTGTCCACCACTCGGTTTAAGGGGTTATTGAGTGTGTTTAAATGGTGCTAAGAAGCCTGTGTTGTTCGTGCATACTCAGCTAGCCTGCCCTGCAGTGACCACCTTACTGGCAGGGTAAGTTTATGACAAACTAAAAAAGACCTACAAAAGGATGTCATGTACTTTGTTATCAGTTCCTTGTGCAACAAGCATCACCCGGGACGACAGGGTACACCATGGTCCCTCTCCCTTAAAACACTTACACACAAACAGTCACGAGCATGCACTCGCACACACACACGCATGCACGTGCACTGACATGAGGCTATTTAACCAAGGATAGAGTTAAGTGCATTCTGGTGAAAGGGGGAAGAAAAGGGAGCAAGTGAATAAATCAGTTAGATGAGGGCATAGGGTCTATTTCTGGACGTTCTCCTTAGAGCGGACCATGTCGCAACCCACTTCCTAGTAGCTGTAACGGTGGCATGCCTGACGGGCCAACACACACACACACACACACACACACACACACACACACACACACACGCAAAGACAAAAACGCACACACATGCATCACTGCAGGCAAACACACACACACACACACACACAAAAGCACAAAGACACACAAAGGCGCATGCATTCACACACACATGCACGCACACACAAACACATATATACACAGTTCTAGCTGAGTACACAGGCACACACACACACTGACACACACTGATTCTCCACATCCCTAACTAACAACTCAACGACAGCAACCCTGCAGGGACAAACAGAGCCAGAACAGCAGGCACTTGGGGAAGGAAGGGGTTCAGGATCACTGGTCACCACGGCGACAGGGACAACAAACAAAGGGACAAGGACAGGACACACTCAAAGCTTAGACCCAATCCCTATAGGCAGCAGCAGTTAAGGCTGATCAAGAGTAAACTTCTTATCCAAGCAGACACCGCGTCTCCTCGTCTTACTGCAGCGTTTCCCAAACTCGGTCCTCGGGACCCCAACGGTTGCACATTTTGGTTTTTGCTCTAGCACTACACAGCTGCTACATATTATCACCACTTGATGATTAGTTGATTACTTTAATCAGCTGTGTCGTGCTAGAGCAAAAACCAAAACGTGCAAACCTTGGGGTCCCGAGGACCGAGTTTGGGAAATCCTGCCTTAGCGCCTGGCTGCTTCTCTATTGTGCTGGTTCTTTTTCAAATATCTATTTTTCCCTCGTCTCCCACTCTTTTCAGAAATTCACCTGTTTAAGACAAACATTCAGACTGGCAGATAGGCGGACAGGCCTGTTGGGGCTCTTTTTCTTTCAGCTGCTGGAGAATGGTACATATCATATTACCATATTAGCAATGGATCAGACTTAGTTCTGGAGTTTCGCCAGTCCCTCGCAACGTTTCACCATGGAAACCTCCCCCAGACTAGCCATGTGATTGGCTTGTGCACTCAACAGTCATGCAGACCGTCTGTCTTACAATACGCACAATATTTCCAGCATAAATATGGGAGGAGGACGGAAGCATTAAAAAGAGTGATGGCAGAATTTAAGGAAGTCAAAGAGAGCTGATTTCTCTCTCGTCTTCATAGTGATTCTGCCCTGTAGTGGTAATAACAGAGACTTTCCCATTACAGCCTGAGAGAAACCACACACACACACACACACACACACACACACACACACACACACACACACACACACACACACACACACACACACACACACACACACACACACACACACACACACACACACACACACACACACACACACACACTTACTCACACGGCACACGGCACACGCAGATTCAAAACACACACACACCAAGCAATCCATCTGGGAGCTAGTCAGCTAGGCTTTAACCCGTCTGTCTGAAAGCTGTTGGGAGTTCATAAGAATATTCCACCACAAATCAAACGTCAGAGGGGGATGATAATGCCTCATTCCTCATCTCTCTTTTCCAGCATTTTCAAAAGCCTGGGACAGAAGATAGAGGGACAGATAGAGAACTGACATCAACTGCTAGTCGTAACATAAAAAATGCCAGCGAAATGCCACTACCGGACATGTTCTCTGACCCTCTCTGTATCAGAGAGGGTCCTCGAGTACCCCCAACAGAACACATTTTCATTGTATCCCTGGACAAGCACACCTCATTCAACTCATTGAGGGCCTGATGATTAGTTGACAAGTTGATTCAGGTGTGCTTGTCCAGGGATACAATGAAAATGTGTTCTGTTGGGGGTACTGGAGGACCAGGGTTGGGAAACACTGCACTAGCGCACACCCTGTCAAACACGCACACTTAAATTTGCACGTGCACACATAGGTGAGCACGAAGGCACACACACATGCACACACACAAAAGAGGATGACATTTTGACTTTCCTTTTCTCAGAGCAGAAAGAGCAGCAAAGACTGCTTTCTATAACCTGGCTCTATTGACTGTATAAATGTAATTGGAAAGCTGGGAAATAAAGAATAAAACAAAACAAAGCTACCAGCGGAAGGCTGCATTGTTACTGTAGATACAAGCAATACTCTCTCATAGCCCTCTCGCCTTCACAGGGCCTTTATATGTGCCATATGAGGAATGTAAACTGGGAATTCTCCTTCAAACAGTGTTTGTTTGCTGCTTTTTCTCGATTCAGCTCTCATCTCATCCCTCCAGTGTTGTTTAAGAAAGGGATCTAGGTTAGGATGGCTGGGCAAACAATGGTATGTAAAACGGATGTATACTTAGCCTATATCAAGGTGATATACATTGAGTCCAACACGGCATAGTCGGCACTGTGATGCTTGAAATTAACAGTTTCTTTGTGTGCAAAGAACAAGGTACCAGTGAAGACAGACTCGGAAATGTTTGAACTAGAAATCTTCTTGGCTGGTGCATTGTGTGTCAGAAAGCAATGTTAAACAGAGGGAGTTAAACCAACTGGGAGCCTCGAAGCTCACCATGGTTATTTGATCCAATATGTGTGACTGTTGAATACACAAACAAAGAAACGAAATGTTCCAAAGCCCGTTTTAGCTCATGCCACACCATCTAACCTCAGTGGCAGAGCAGTGCTGATATCTTTAATGAAGTGATTAGTATCAAAATGAAGACAGACAGACGGTGGAATGAAGCTATGGATGAGAGGACTATGGTCTGAATTCAAAACTGAGGGAAGAGAGAGAGAGGAGGGAGCGGGTTCCAGGCATAATAGGCCTCATGTTATTACCAAATGATATAGATAGATCAGCAATGTATAACTGACAATGGCAGGGGCACAACTTTCACTGGGGACGGGGGGACATGACACCCCTACATTCTAAAATAGCATTTTTTGTCCCCGACCAGTTTTATCAATGCACTGTGATGCACAGAGCCGGTGTGCTTTAGGACCATGCGGACGCCTCAGAGAGGTAGTCCGTTTTCCGGTTACAGCCAGCAGAATTTAGGACCGCATGCACACCACAGAGCATGTGGACAGGCTGTGTGAAGGCAAAGCTTCTGAAAGGATGGTGTATAGGACCAGCACTGGAGAGATGATCAGAGGCAGCTGCAGTCTGTGTTGCACATTTTCTCCGAGTTGTAAAAGCAAGCAGAGCAGAAATGGGCTACTCTTTAGTTGACTGATCTAGCTGGCAAGGTAACTGCTGTTTGACTGTCAAAAATGATTTATTCCCAGTGCTGAGCTAGTAGTGTAACTGACATGTTATGTTAGCTAATGTTTCATCCCTTCTCGACTGAAGTGAATGAACTAGCTACTAGAAGTTAGTTTGCTAGCTAGTAGCTACCACAGCCAGTTCAGCTCTAGCTTGCATCTAGCAATCTGTCAGATAGCAATATCTAACAGCTGTTTTGTGTATGGACATGTTTTATAGCCTTTGTTTTGTCCAATTTCAACAGAAGTACATTTGATGATATACCATTGTACCATTAGCTATAGCTAGCCAAACATTGTCTAACATTAGCTTGCTAGGTAGATTACTTTTTATTTATAATTTTTGACTGAACCACACTAGACCTGAATCAAACTATGAAACCAGCTGCCAAACGATTGAAGACCAATATTCTGAATTGTTTTCAGGGCAATGTGAGTTTTTATTAGTCAGTATAGCAATGTAACGTTATTGATCTGTCAGTTTCCCTAGCTAATGCCCTACTTTTCACACTGACATGGTATGCACAGCTCTACAGGCTTCACTGTCGTGGTGCACAGTCAGTACACAACACTATGCTCATCATGTCTTAGCAGGATCAGATGGTGACAGGTGTTCCAGCAGGATCATACAGCCAGGAAAGACCAGTCTACGGAGCTCAGGTGAATTTTGCAATATATTATAACAATCAGTGAATTGGTACAATGTTCAATCTTGAGTTGGTGGGTAGGCTACAGTCTGGGATCTGGGAATAATAGTCATTTCAATAATTGAACCATTGATTGTATCCATGGATAATATCATGTATAAATCTACACCAAGGTAATTTTTTGTCATGCCTCATCTGCACAGGACAGATGGTGACAGGGGTCTCATCGGGTTCAGGCAGCCAGGGTAGACCAGTCTGTGACAGCGCAGAGGTGAACTACTGCCGATGGAACACTTTATTCTCTCTGTGCAGCAAACACTGGACAAGAAAGAAGCTTCAAATCACGGACAATATTTTAAGGCAGTCTGACGAACCTCTGAAGTTGATTTCCAAACTGTATCAAGGGTTGATAGAGGCTTTTCCCGATGAGACAAAACATGAAAAATAAAAATGTGAGGAAGACCTGGGAGACACTATTGATGATGATGAAGGGAAACATATATGTTAGAATGTCGAGTCATGTTCATATAATAAACATAAATTACTGCAGTTTAAGACCATCCATTGAACGTACTATATGCCAGTGAACCTGAATATCATGCACTCAGAAATTGTATCTTTCTGCTGGAGTTGTGAAACACAAAAGGGGACATATTTGCATGGTCTTGTGAAGGCCAGCTGAATTCTGGCAAAGACTATGTTCATTTATCTCAGCATGTCTACGGAGTCTCCCTTCTCCCTGTTTTTGTTTGCTTGGAAATACTGCAGACTGTTCTCAGAAGAAACTGTTTAACCAAGCATTTACGGTGGCTAAGAAATGGAGTGCTATTAATTGGAAAGTTGGTTATCCTCCCACAATGGATGGAATCAATGTCCAGTTATGTATCACTAGATATGATTTATTACAAGATTATGGGTATACTGTACAACTTTCATAAGGTCTGGATGCCTTGCAGGGAATACTGTACGACAAAAGGAGTCTGTATTGAAAACATGCCCACGTCAGAGGAGATAGCTATTTAGGCAACCCCTAGCTGCTGGGCTGCTCAGTCCTGGCCTTGGGGGTCTACCGTACTGTTGGTTGTCACTCTGGCCTTGGCGTAACACACCTGAAACCAATAATTCATATTTCACTAAGATCCTAAGGCTGAGTGGGGTGTGATGGGTTGGGGCGCTGCACGGCCTTCGACCCCTAGGTGAAGGATGGGGTGACCCTGCTATGTGGTGTGCAAGTAAAAAGAGCTCTGCAGTACTATTAGGCCTATGATATGAAATTCACTGAACAAAAATGTAGTTCATTCTTATCATTCACTTAAACATATTTAATAATGATATCTTACCTAGCTTGATGACTGTGGGCATTTTTGCTTACTTGTTGTTGTTCTAAATAGAGATGGCTAGAAGGGCCATGGGACTAATTAGATTGTGTATAAATTATCTTTAGATGCCCCAGAAAATGGGAGGACCCCAAGACTGCACCAAGTTATGTTTCCCCCACTTCTAAAACCAAAGTTGCGCCCCTGGATGATGGTGTTATCAAACCTACCCAGTTGGCCTGTAAATCGAAGAGCCATTGTTTAACCTGGCTGCGGAGAACCAATGAGTGCAATTGTCGTTTTTCCCTTGAAATGTCTGAATATCCAAGCCCAATAATAGACCTAGCTTAAGTCTCTCTCAAGGCAGGCCGCCATTTGCGGATACCGCCAGCGTGCCAGCGATAACGGACTGATAGGAACTATAATGACGGTATCTGTCAACACAATATATAACTGTTTACTTATTCATGGATGGATTACGGCTACTTACTCAACCAATTCGCTTCCATTTGCGAGGCATCACTGTACTAGATAAGCGTTAATGATGCATTAGCTGTCCAGAAGCGGCGAGTTACACTGTCCTCTCCTCAGAGGACCGTTTCATCATCTTAACAGCCTAGTGTTGCTACAAAGTTTATTGCTAGAAATAGTCAAGTTAACAAAGGATTCAAGTAGGCATATGCTGCACAAAAAGTTATGGGCAGCATCCCTCTTAATTCAGGCTGGTCTCCTAGTCTGGACATAGTAAATAAATATCCGGGACACTCAAATGTGTGTAATATGTTACGTTTAGTATAGTAACATAACACAGTTAAAGGGCAATTCTGCCACTTTTCAACCTCATATCCAGCATCAAACCAGTATCTATATACATGAAAACAGCATTGTGGTTAAAAAGACAAGAAGAACGTGTTTCTCTGTGACATCACAGAGTACGATTAAAAGTTTTAAAAAATGATTTTCAAAACCTGAAAGGAGTTTCTAGCCCAAAGGGTGGGTATGTTCTTGTTCCCATGTCACCGTGAATCTCATAGTGTTTGAAAATCACTTAATTTTTATGTTTTACCTTTTGATGATGTCATTGGGTAGAACTTTTTTTTACCTTGGCAGTTTTCACATATGTTGACACTGATATTGTGCTAGAGATAATGAAAATGAAGTTAAAAAGTGGTGTAGTTGCCCTTTAAGGCAAAAACGAAAGGAGGGTGGTTAGTTGGTTGGGTGGGCGTATAATACGAACGTCTACTAACCAAAAGGTTGAGTGTTCGAATCTCATCAAGGACAACTTTAGCAACTTTGCAACTACAGTATATATACAAAAGTATGTTGAAAGCAATTCAAATTAGTGCATTCAGCTATTTCCGCCACAACCGTCTCTGGAAGGTGTGGAAAATAGAGCACACAGCCATGAAATGTCCATAGACAAACATTGGCAGAAGAATGGCCTTACTGAAAAGCTCAGTGACTTTCAACGTGGCACCGTCATAGGATGCCACCTTTCCAACATGTCAGTTTGTCAAATTTCTGCCCTGCTAGAGCTGCCCCGGTCAACGGTAAGTGCTGTTATTGTGAAGTGGAAACGTCTAGGAGCAACAGCGGCTCAGCTGCAAAGTGATAGACCACACAAGCTCACAGAACGTGACCACCGAATGCTGAAGCGCGTAGCATGTAAATATCGTCTGTCCTCGGTTGCAACACTCACTACCTAGTTCCAAACTGTCTCTGGAAGAATCGTCAGCACAATAACTGTTCGTTGGGAACTTCATGAAATGGTTTTCCATGGCCGAGCAGCCGCACACAATAATCACCTTGCGAAATGTCACGGGTCGGCTGGAGTGGTGTAATTCTCACTGCCAAAAGGACTTTGGAGCAGTGGAAACGTGTTCTCTGGAGTGATGAATCACGCTTCACCATCTGGCAGTCCGGTGGCCGAATCTGGGTTTGGCGGATGCCAGGAGAACACTACCTGCCCCAATGCATAGTGCCAATTGTAAAGTTTGGTGGAGGAGGAATAATGGTCTGGAGAAGTTTTTCATGGTCTGGGCTAGGCCCCTTAGTTCCAGTGAAGGGTCATCTTAACGCTACAGTATACAATGACATTCAAGACTATTCTGTGTTTCCAACATTGTGGCAACAGTTTGGGGAAAGCCTTTTCCTGTTTCAGCATGATAATGCCCCCGTCCACAAAGTGAGATCCAAACAGAAATGGTTTGTAGATATCAATGTGGAAGAACTTGACTGGCCTGCACAGAGCGCTGATCACAACCCCGTCAAACACTTTTGGGATGAATGCCGACTGTGAGCCAGTGTCCGACCTCACTAATGCTCTTGTGGCTGAATGGAAGCAAGTCCCCACAGCAATGTTCCAACATCTAGTGGAAATCCTTCTCAGAAAAGTGGAGACTGTTTTAGCATCAAAGGGGGCACCAACTCCATATTAATGCCCATGATTTTGGACTGAGATGTCCATATATTTTGTTCATGTAGTGTACTTACAACTTTTTAGCTACTTTTCAATTACTTGGCATGTTAGCTAACCCTTCCCCTAACCATTTAACCTAACTCCTAACATTAACCCGAACATCCTACACTGTAAAAAATTATTCTGGGTTGATTTGAAATTGATAAAAAACTTTTTTTTACATACACTCAAAATTTGTACTATTTTCTACATTGTAGAATAATAGTGAAAACATCAAAACTATGAAATAACACATAGTGAATCATGTAGTAACCAAAAAGGGTATTATATATTTGACATTCTTCAAATTGCCACCCTTTGCCTTGATGACAGCTTTGCACACTCTTGGCACTCTCTCAGCTTCATGAGGTACCCACCTGGAATGCATTTCAATGAACAGGTGTGCCTTCTTAAAAGATCATTTGTGGAATTTATTTCCTTATTAATGCTTTTGAGCCAATCAGTTGTGTTGTGACAAGGAAGATAGCCCTATTTGGTAAAATACCAAGTCCATAATATGGCAGGAAAAGCTCATATTAATAAGCAAAGAGAAATGGCAATCCATCATTACTTTAAGAAATGAAGGTCAGTCAATACGGAACATTTCAAGAACTTTGAAAGTTTCTTCAAGTGCAGTCGGAAAAACCATCAAGCGCTATGATGAAACTGGCTCTCATGAGGACCGCCACAAGAGTTACCTCTGCTACAGAGGATAAGTTCATTAGAGTTACCAGCCTCAGAAATTTCTTCACAGAGTTCATGTAACAGACACATCTCAACATCAACTGTTCAGAGGGGACTGTGTGAATCAGGCCTTCATGATCGAATTGCTGCAAAGAAACCACTACTAAAGGACACCAATAACAAGAGACTTGCTTGGGCCAAGAAACACGAGCAATGGACATTAGACAGGTTGTCACGACTTCTGCCGAAGTCGATGCCCCTCCTTGTTCGGGTGGTGGTCGGCGGTCGACGTCACCGGTCTTCTAGCGATCATTGATCCATTTTTCATTTTCCATTGGTTTTGTCTTGTCTTCCTACACACCTGGTTTCAATCCCATTCATTACCTGTTATGTATTTAACTCTCTGTTTCCCCTCATGTCTCTGTCAGAGATTGTTTGTTGTTCAGATTTCGTGTTGTTTGTCTTGGTGCGCGACAGGTCCTCGTACCCACTTTGTTTTATATTATTAATAGATTTGGAGTGATGTTTTGTTTAAAGTCATTAAATAACTCCATTCCACTAAGTTTGATTCTCCTGCGCCTGACTTCCCTGCCACCTATACACACGACTGACACAGGTGGACATTTTACCTTTGGTCTGGAGTCCGAATTTGAGGTTTTTGGTTCCAACCGCCGTGTCTTTGTGAAACGCGGTGTGGGTGAACGGATGATATACGCATTTGTATTTCCCACCGTAACAAATGGAAGAGGAGGTGTTATGGTGATGACATGACTGTGATTTATTTAGAATTCAAGACACTTAACCAGCATGGCTACCACACCATTCGGCAGCGATATGGCCATCCCATCTGGTTTGGGCTTAGTGGGACTGTCATTTGTTTTTCAACATGACAATGACCCAACACAGCTGCAGACTGTGTAGAGCTATTTTACCAAGAAGAAGACTGATGGAGTGCTGCATCAGATGATCTGGACTCCACAATCCCCTGACCTCAACCAAATTGAGATATTTTGGGATGAGTCGGACTTTAGAGTGAAGGAAAAGCAGCCAACAAGTGCTCAGCATATGTGGGAACTCTTTCAAGACTGTTGGAAAAGCATTCCAGGTGGCCTCCCGGGTGGCGCAGCTGTGCCACCAGAGACTCTGGGTTTGCGCCCAGGCTCTGTCGTAACAGGCCGCGACCGGGAGGTCCGTGGGGTGACGCACAATTGGCCTAGCGTCATCCGGGTTAGGGAGGGCTTGGCCGGTAGGGATATCCTTGTCTCATCGCGCACCAGCGACTCCTGTGGCGGGCCGGGCGCAGTGCGCGCTAACCAAGGTTGCCAGGTGCACGGTGTTTCCTCCGACACATTGGTGCGGCTGGCTTCCGGGTTGGATGCGCGCTGTGTTAAGAAGCAGTGCGGCTTGTTTGGGTTGTGTATCGGAGGACGCATGACTTTCAACCTTCGTCTCTCCCGAGCCCATACGGGAGTTGTAGCGATGAGACATGATAGTAGCTACTAAAACAATTGGATACCACGAAATTGGGGAGAAAATGGGGTAAAATAAAATAAATAAAACATTTAAACTACTTTATTCCTTATGTGTTATAACATAGTTTTGATGTCTTCACTTTTATTCTACAATGTAGAAAATAGTCCAAATTAAGAAAAACGCTTGAATGAGTAGGTGTTCTAAAACTTTTGGCCGTTAGTGTATACTTAATACAAATGAATGAAAGTTGTTTCAATTATTTATATTTTATTTAAAACTTGTTGGGGATAGGGGGCAGTATTTTCACTTTGGATGAATTGCGTGCCCATAGTGAACTGCATCCTACTCTGTCCTATATTGCTAATATATGCATATTATTATTACTATTGGATAGAAAACACTCTGAAGTTTCTTAAAATGTTTGAATTATGTCTGTGAGTATAACAGAACTCATAGGGCAGGCAATCTTCCAAACAGGAAGTGAAATTCTGAATGCGGGTCTAATTTTAAGTCATCGCCTCTTCACTTACAAACAAGATATGGATCTGTTAGCACTTCCTACGCCTTCCACTAGATGTCCTCATTCAGTAGAATGTGGAATGGAGCCTCTGATGTGAACTTTGAACGAATGGGAGGGGAATGAGTCACTGTCCTGGCAGAATGCAATTTCCTTGTTGCGCATTTGTCTGTTGATATCACCATCGTTCCATTTGGCTGCAGATGAAAACGTATGCTCCGGTTGGAACGTTATTGCATAGATATGAAAATAACATCCTGAAGATTGATTCTCTACTTAGTTTCACCAGTTTATTCGACCTGGAATATATATTTTTGAAGTTTTCGTCCGAGTTCGCCTGGACCAGCGTCAGCTTTTGGGCACGTGAGCTGAAAGTGGTAGCAAATGCAGCTAATTGGACACTAGTAATGGACATTATGGAACGAAACAACGATTTATTGTGGAACTAGGACTCCTTGCACTGCCTTCTGATGAAGATATTCAAAGGTAAGTGAATATTTATAGTGTTTTTGTAGCTTCTGTTGACGCCAAAATGGCGGCTATTTCTTTGGGTTCTGAGCTCCGTTCTCAGATTATTCTTTTTCAGTAAAGTTTTTTTGAAATCTTACACAGCGATTGCATAGAGGATACGTTTATCTTTAATTCTGTGAATAACACTTGCATCTTTTATCAATGTTTATTGTGAGTATTTCTGCAAAATCACCAGATGTTTTGGAATCAAAACATTACTGCAAGTAACGCGCCAATGTAAACTGAGATTTTTTATATATATATATATATATATATATATGCACATTATCGAACAAAACACAATACATGTATAACATGATATCCTATGAGCGTCATCTGATGGAGATAATCAAAGGTTTGTGATTCATTTTATCTATATTTATGCTATTGTGACTGTGAAAAAATCACTGTGTGCGTTTTTGAATTTGGTGGTCATCTAACATAAATATATGTTGTGTTTTCGCTGTAAAACATTTTAAAAATCGGACACGATGGGTAGATTAACAAGATGTTTATCTTTGATTTGCTGTATTGGACTTGTTAACGTGTGAAAGTTAAATATTTCTAAATAATATTTTTTTCAGCTGAATGGGAGGGGGTGTTCCCTTTAGGGAACTCCTCGTGCCCCATAGCCCCAACAGGTTTTTAATTTCACAATTTTAAAATTAAAAAAATCTAACTTAATATGTTGCTCAAAATGTAAGTATATTTTGTGAGGATAACCAAAGATAGAGAACATTTTGTGATTAAACTCTTTGGTTTTAATTACCTTGCACTTGCTGAAATGCATTTCGCACCCACCACTACTCCAACAAGCTGAAGTCTGTTTTTTTCACCTGCCATACCGCAACACCATCATTGTTGGATTTGACATCAAGTAAGGTAAGAGCTGTTTTTACCATGATAAAGTATTGGATATCAGTTGATGACTCAAATGTTTTTGGCTTGTATGTGGAATAAAATCTGCTAGCCTGTCCTGTAACATTAAATCCAATGCTAGCTAACAAGTAATGTTATCCCTGAATATGGCTAGCTTCCATACATAGAGAAATAGCTAAAAGCTAGCTAGCTAACCTCGTTGCTTTTGTCATTTTAAATTCAAAGCGGATCGAGCTGGCCAATTGCCTCTAGAATTTAGAAATGGCTAAGATTAGCTATGTAGCTTGTTTTAACTCTGATTTGCAAGTTAGCTAGATAGATTTTGGGGGCTTCTAACCCAAAACATGCCTGACTGTTCTTATAATCGTGTATTGTGTAATGCAAAAATAAATTACGGTTCCGGCTATGGTGGTAATGTTAATTAAAGTCATGTCTGAGTACTGCTGTAGCTCTGTGTACATAACTAGCTAATGTTAGCTAGCAAGCTAGTAATAACATGTGGAATTCCCTAATTAGCTAGCTAGTTAGCTACTAGGAAATCCCACATGTTGCTAGCTAGCTATGTAGACGGAGCTACAGCAGTAGGACACACACATTACTAACTAGCTAGCTAATGACCACAACATTATTTTAATAGCATGTCAATATGTTTTCAGCAATTAGATTGACTCCTTGCTAGTAGTGATGAGTAATTCATTGGAATTTCAGGTTGGTTACAATTATGACATTGAAATATTAAGTCTATCCTGGGTGTTCAAACCTCTAGTTCAAAGGGGCACATGCACAAAGTGAGAATCACAGGGCATTTACGCTGCTGCTGTATGCAGAGTAAAGTGAAAAGGGATCGACGTGCCAATGTGAGGAAATGTCACGTTTGTTGTATGGATGAGACCAAGGCGCAGCGTGATTTGAATACATCTTCTATTTATTAACGAAGAACACTTAAACTTACAAAACAACAAAGACGAACGTGAAGCTATATGATAAGTACAGACACAGGTAACTAACACATACAATAACCCACGAATTACCCAAAGAATATTGCTGCCTAAATATGGTTTCCAATCAGAGACAATGATAAACAGCTGCCTCTGACTGTGTACCAATCTAGGCAACCATAGACATACAAAACACCTAGATAGTAACAACCCCATAAACATACAAAACCCTTAGATAGTACAAAAACACATACATCACCCATGTCACACCCTGACCTAACCAAAATAATAAACAAAACAAAGAAGGGACCCGACCCGTCATGGTAGGTTCCGGACCTGTGACCCGTCGTGGTAGGTTCCGGACATGCGACCCGTCGTGGGAGGTTCCGGACAGCGACCCGTCGTAGTAGGTTCAGGACTGCGACCCATCGTGGGAGGTTCCGGATCTGCGACCCGTCGTGGGAGGTTCCGGACTTGCGACCCGTCGTGGGAGGTTCCGGACCTGCGACCTGTCGTGGGAGGTTCCGGACCTGCGACCCGTCGTGGGAGGTTCCGGACCTGCAACCCGTCGTGGGAGGTTCCGGACCTGCGACCCGTCGTGGTAGGTTCCGGACCTGCGACCCGTCGTGGGAGGTTCCGGACCAGCGACCCGTCGTGGGAGGTTCTGGACCAGCGACCCGTCGTGGGAGGTTCCGGACCTGCGACCCGTCGTGGGAGGTTCCGGACCTGCGGCCCGTCGTGGGAGGTTCCGGACCTGCGACCCGTCGTGGGAGGTTCCGGACCTGCGACCCGTCGTGGGAGGTTCCGGTCTGCGGCCCGTCGTGGGAGGTTCCGGTCTGTAGACTGTCGCAGGACGCTCTGGACTGGGTACTGTCGCCGGACGCTCTGGGACTGGGTACTGTCGCCGGACGCTCTGGACTGGCGAGGCGCACTGTAGGCCTGGTGCGTGGTGCCGGCACTGCTGGTACCGGGCTGGGGACACGCACCTCAGGGCGAGTGTGAGGAGCAGGAACAGGGAGTACTGGACCCTGGAGACGCACTGGAGGCCTGGTGCGTGATACCGGAACTGGTGGTACCGGGCTGGGGACACACACCTCAGGGCGAGTGCGGGGAGGAGGGACAGGGCGAACAGGGCTCTGGAGACGCACAGGAAGCCTGGTGGTACTGGGCTGGGGATACGCACCTCAGGGCGAGTGCGGGGAGCAGGCACAGGACGTACTGGGCTGTGGAGGCGTACTGGAGGTCTGGAGGTCTTGAGTCTTGAGCTGACACAACCCGTCCTGGCTGGATGTTTATACTTACCCTGCAAATGCAGGGCGCTGGCACAGGATGCACAGGGCTGTGCAGACTCACAGTACGCAGAGCCGGCGCAGGATATCCTGGTCCATACTCGAGACCAGGAGGGCTGAGCCGGCACCCTCCTTCCTGGCTGGATGCCCATTCTAGCCCGGCCAATGTGAGGAGCTGGAATAGAGCGCACCGGGCTAGAAATGCGCACTGGAGACACTGTGCGTTCCACTGCATAACATGGTGCCTGAACACTTAAGAACACTTAAACAAACTTACAAAACAAACGTGAAGCTGTATATGATAAGTGCAGACACAGGCAACTAACACATATACAACAACCCACAAATTACCCAAAGAATATGGCTGCCTAAATATGGTTCCCAATCAGAGACAACGATAAACAGCTGCCTCTGATTGGGTCTCAATCTAGGCAACCATAGACTTACAAAACACCTAGATAGTAACAACCCCATAAACATACAAAAGACAGTACAAAAACACATACATCACCCACATCACACCCTGAGCTAACCAAAATAATAAACAAAACAAAGAATACTAAGGTCAGGGCGTGACAAATGTTCATATTTCAATAGCATGACATTTGATATTCATCTCTTAACAGGTGCACATGGAAACCGAATCCCATAAGTCTCTGACAGTTTAACCTAAACGGTATGTATCACACTATATGCTTGATAAAAGTGAGGACGACATACATTAGGGCTACATTTTAGCTATGTGGTTTAGGTGTGTTGTTACTGGTGTAGGCTAATTGCCAAACATCTCGTCAATGAGAATACTGCATCTCAGAATACTGCTAATATGTTTTTTTGCTTAGGCGTCTGCTCATGAAATGGCAGTGTAAGGTCTGCAAATCTGTGTCTCCCATAAAGGGGGATCTCCTGAAGCATTATAGTCTCCAACGTGGAACATTTGTTCGTCGGCATTCCCTACCATGTCAACATCACAGTTGCCCTAGCTCTTCGCACACATCTATCTAGATGCCATGGAAATGAGGAAACTCTGGGGCCAGGAGTAGTCCCTTCTCTTACCTGTCAAGTTTGCAGCACCCATTATCCTACAGAGAAGGTGTGAATTCAACATGTCAGTCGTCATCTGAAGAATCATGAAACTGTAGTATGTGTGTGTTTGATGGATGTGTGATTTCAGAACAAATATGTACGGGAACATTACACACACAAGTTAACATTGTGACCATCCGGCAGATGCATAATACACAATTGTCCCAAAAAAAGTCATATACAATGTCTCAGTGAAATGCATAGATGACTTAGTGGAAGAGCTGCCGTTTTATATTGTGTTTTTTGTTATTTTCATGGTGCACAAGACGCCTGTCTGATTCGTGCCTGTCTGTGTGGAATAATCCATTGCGGAGACCACGAGGATGGCACAGTTCATCACTCCTAAAACATGTCAAGTGAAATTATATATGGTTATATTATGTAAAATAATGGTGCAACACTAAAAACATTTCATATTATTTTACAACAAATGCACTTTCTCCCGCGCTGAATATGGTCGCTGTCCGTGGTTCTGAAGCATTATCTTCAGTGCACCGTAGAATTAGCGCTTTCCCTGTGTTGCTATGTGCATAATAGCAAAATTAACCATCCTATTGGGATTGATAACAATGCGGAGGCAGCAGCAGCAGAGTTGAGGAAGCCCTTGCTTAGCCTAATTGTCTAAGAAAGTAGGTCTATAATCAATAGCCTAACTGTTAAATGTGCATGGGTTTATAAATCATCCATATATATCTACATAAATAAGACAGATCTTGCTTCTGTTGCCTGGTTGAGTGTTTTTTAATAGGCTACTTATTCCATGAGAACCAAGGCTTATGCAATGGCAAAATGTTGGTGAAAGCAATTTCACAGATATGGCTGTTTTTAATCTTTACTGTTCTTTAATAAAGGCTTTACAATTGTTTTCCTTTAGAACAGACTGGTATTACTTACAGTGGCAAGAAAAAGTATGTGAACCTTTTGGAATTACCTGGATTTCTGCATAAATTGGTCATCGAATTTGATCTGATCACGTCAATAGACAAACATAGTGTGCTTAAACTAATAACACACAAATTATTGTATTTTTCTTGTCTATATGGAAT
Source organism: Oncorhynchus mykiss (assembly GCF_013265735.2). Lineage (NCBI taxonomy): Eukaryota > Metazoa > Chordata > Actinopteri > Salmoniformes > Salmonidae > Oncorhynchus > Oncorhynchus mykiss. Next base: position 30,677,109 of record NC_048572.1, read on the forward strand.
ACATAATTTAAACATTCACAGAGTAGGTTGGGGAAAGTATTTGAACCCCAAGGCTAATGATTTCTCCAAAAGCTAATAGGAGTCAGGGGTCAGCTAACCTTGAGTCCAATCAATGAGACAAGATTGGAGATGTTGGTTAGAGCTGCCTTGCCCTATACAATCCATCACAAAATTTGAGTTTGCTATTCACAAGAAGCATTGCCTGATGTGAACCATGCCTCGAACAAAAGAGATCTCAGAAGACCTAATATTAAGAAATGTTGACTTGCATAAAGCTGGAAAGGGTTACAAAAGTATCTCAAAAAGCCTTGATGTTCATCAGTCCATGGTAAGACAAATTGTCTATAAATGGAGAAAGTTCAGCACTGTTGCAACTCTCCTTAGGAGTGTCCGTCCTGCAAAGATGACTGCAAGAGCACAGCGCAGAATGCTCAATGAGGTTATGAAGAATCCTAGAGCGTCAGCTAAAGACTTACGGAAATCTCTGGAACATGCTAACATCTCTGTTGACGAGGCTACAATACGTAAAACACTAAACAAGAATGGTGTTCATGGGAGGACACCACGGAGGAAGCCACTGCTGTCCAAAAAAAACATTGCTGCACGTCTGAAGTTTGCAAAAGTGCACCTGGATGTTCCACAGCGCTACTGGCAAAATATTCAGTGGACAGATGAAACTACAGTTGAGTTGTTTGGAAGGAAGACCATGTGTAGAGAAAAAAAAGGCACAACACACCAAGATCAACCTCATCCCAACTGTAAAGTATGGTGGAGGGAGCATCACGGTTTGGGGCTGCTTTGCTGCCTCAGGTCCTGGACAGCTTGCTAACATCGATGGAAAAATTATCAAGACATTTTGCAGGAGAATATTAGGCTGTCTGACTGCCAATTGAAGCTCAACAGAAGTTGGGTGATGCAACAGGACAGCGACGCAAAACACAGAGGTAAATCGACAACAGAGTGGCTTCAACAGAAGAAAATGCACATTCTGGAGTGGCCCAGTCAGTCCTGACCTCAACCCAATTTGAGATGCTGTGGCATGACCTCAAGAGAGCAGTTCACACCAGACATACTGTATATATATATATATATTGTTGAACTGAAACAGTTTTATAAAGAGGAATGGTCCAAAATTTCTCCTGACTGTTGTTCAGGTCTGATCCGCAACTACAGAAAATGTTGGTTGAGGTTAATTCTGCCAGAGAAGGGTCAACCCAGTTATTAAATCCAAGGTTTCTCATACTTTTTCCAACCTGCACTGTGAATGTTTACACGGTGTGCTCAATAAAGACATGAAAACGTAGAATTGTTTGTGTGTTATTAGTTTAAGCAGACTGTTTGTCTATTGTTGTGACACATTCTATGAGCAATTTCTGCAGGAATCCAGGGTAATTCCAAAGGGTTCACATACTTTTTCTTGCCACTGTATGTAGTGTTGTTTACACTCTTCCAAACAGCCAGAAACATAATATTGTAATTTAACAGCACCTGTTTGTCACAGATAATACAGCCGCTCTCGCTCCTACACCCTCATTTTTATTATTATTATTATTACTATTATTATTATTATTATGATCATCATTGTAATAACTCATGTCACTGTCTTTAGTCGGCTTAATATAGCAGCCTTGTATAACCAACATCGAGCTGCAGGCCTAAGAGCGCATCCTGTTTAGTCTTAATACCATAACTTACTTAGGCCTATCTTTCAATATATAGGCTACTGTATCAATCACTCAATCATTCATTAGTTCATGCCATCACCCAGCATACGAGTCATTCATGCTTTTAAATGCAATCAAGCATTTTAGTTTTAAAATGAAATAAATGGAGTTTTGAATAATTCGCCTAAACAAAAAACAAAATGCATTTCGTGAATGCAACTGTTTTTAATCTGCTGTAGTACAAGCTTAATATATTTATTTTTTCTCTCTTTAGAACAGACTTTCTGGTACACGTTTCTTGTTTACACTGTTCCAAATGGTCAGTAAAAATAACAATATTGTAATCTAACAGCAGCAGTTTGGCACACATATTACTCAGGCAACGCTTGCTCCTATACCCTCCTTTTTCTTCATCTCCAGTATTTTCCACAACTAAGTAAAATGTCTTCCACAGATCTGACTTCCCCTTTCCCTACTGAGGAACCAGTAAACATTTGTTTGAGTTTCTTTTAAACGTCGTCCGCATCTATTTTGCTGTCAGACGTCACTGTGTTTGGAGTTTGTTATAACTCATTTATTCATGTGATTATGATAGGCTATAGGTCAGGCCCTATTGGTCACATGCATGCAATGCAAACACGTTTCACATAAATAGAGCAAGGGTTGAGGGAATAGGGAATGATTTTCCTAAACAAATTAGGGATTTCAGTAGCATAACTTTTCAGTCAGAAACAAGTAAGAAACTAAATGGCTGTAATTATGTGGCAGCTTCAGCAAGGACAGCACAATAAACACTTGCTGTGCTGTGGTGCCTATTCACTGCAGTAGGGAGGAGAGCAAGACAACATGCGCCAGTCACACAGGGACTCACTGTAATTTTTTTTAACAGTGTAAACATTGGGTACTTCTTAAGTCATTTGTGTCTTAATTATTTAACCAGTGTGCTTAAAGCATCAGACAAGCTCAGTGCATATGTAGTTGATTGTATTCAAACACATAGGGTGTCTGTCTATACTGTATATGGAAAAATATGTTTAAAACACAAGAACAGCATGACTCTCGGTCTACCAAGATTTTTTGGGGTCGGGGACAGCCCTACTGGCAATACAGATTTGCATCCATTGGTCACATCCATTGGTCATACCTTAAAAAAAGGTAGGGTGTGAATCAGAAAACCAGTCAGTATCTGGTGTGACCACCATTTGCTACATGCAGCGTGACATCTCCTTGGCATAGAGTTGATTTTGCTGTTGATTGTGGCCTGTGAAATGTTGTGCCACTCCTCTTCAATGTCTGTGCAAAGTTTTTGGATATTGGTGGGAACTGGAACATGCTGCCATATACGTCAATCCAGAGCATCCCAAACATGCTCAATGGGTGACATGTTTGGTGAGTATGCAGGCCATGGAGGAACTGGGACATTTTCAGCTTGCAGGAATTGTGTACAGATCCTTGCGGTATGGGGCCATGCATTACTGTGCTGAAACATGAGGTGATGGCGGAAGATGAATAGAACGACAATGGGCCTCAGTATCTCGTCACGGTATCTCTGTGCATTAACCCTCCGGCTGTGTTCCGGTCGAATTGGACCGATTTACAAGTTCTCTCTTTGAACAATGTAGTTTATTTAATCTGATTATCATAAGGTTCCATGACTTTGTCCACACACGGCATCGGAACACACAAAATACATTTGGATGATATTCATAACATTTTGGGTGTTTTATTTAACTTTTGTATGCCTGTGGTGTTCCCAGTCAAATATGACTGGTCATTAGAAATGAACGGGTGAGACAAGGATTAGTGTATAAAATTGAGTTCAGGCACATGCCCATTCATCAGATGGACACACTTCCTCTCCCAGACCCCCACACATGTTTTTTTTGAGCACACACACACCTCACTCCCCTTCTTGGCTTCCGTGGCAAACCCTACGGGAACCTCTCCCCAATAGAATCTTCCCCCACGGGAATCATACCTGTTGGCATTCTCACAAACAATCGCAACATTGTTTCAATAATATCTAGAAATGTTCTCACAGCTCTGGATATAAATCTTTTTTGAGGCTTTGCTCATAATTAATTCTGTGGCAGCACAATGACCAAACGATATACTGTATGTGAGGCTCTTGATCTTATCTTTGATCTTGACACTGGTGAGGAGAGAGTCCTTGTTAAACTTTGACACAAAGTAGTCTGTGATAAATAGCACAATATGTTTCATCTGAGTATTTGTTATAGTATTTGTTATAGTTATTATGGATTTATAAACAGCTATAATGGGGGGGGGGGGGGGGGGTCATTTTGGACCGGGAACAAAGACTTAATTAACATGAAACGAACACAACAGGAGGGTTAAAATTGGCATAGATAAAATGAAATTGTGTTCATTGTCCGTAGCTTATGCCTGCACATACCATAACCCCACCGCCAACATGGGGCACTCTGTTCACAACGCTAACATCAGCAAACCGCTCATCCACACGATGCCATACACGCTGTCTGCCATCTGCCCGGTACAGTTCAAACCAGGATTAATCAATGAAGAGCACACTTCTCCAGTGTGCCAGTAGCCATTGAAGTGACCATTTGCCCATTGAAGTTGGTTACGACGTCGAACTGCAATCAGGTCAAGACCCTGGTGAGGACGACGAGCACGCAGATGACCTTCCCTGAGATGGTTTCTGACAGTTACTGCAGAAAGTCTTTGGTTGTGCAAACCCACAGTTTCGTCAGCTGTTTGGGTGACTGGTCTAAGACGATCCATTAGGTGAAGAAGCTGGATGTAGAAGTCCTGGGCTGGATTGGTTACACGTGGTCTGCGGTTGTGAGGCCGGAAGAATGTACTGCCAAATTGTCTAAAACAATGTTTATGGTAGAGAAATTAACACTCAATTCTCTGGCAACAGCTCTGGTGGATATTCCTATAGTGACAATGGCAATTGCACGCTACCTCAAAACTTGAGACATCTGTGGCATTGTGTTGTGTGACAACTGCACATTTTAGATTGGCCTTTTATTGTTCGCAGCACAAGGTGCACCTGTGTAATGAGCATGCTGTTTAATCAGCTTCTTGATATTTACACACCTGTCAAGTGGACGGACCATCTTGGCAAAGGAGAAATGCTCAATAACAGGGATGTAAACAAATTTGTGCAATTTTTTCAGAAATAAGCTTTTTGTGCATATGGAAAGTTTTTGGGATCTTTTATTTCATTGGACGGACACTTACATGTTGCGTTTATGTTTTTGTTCAGTGTAGTACTGCAAAGTATGAGTCAAGTTATGATGGTAAATATTTCAAGCAAAATGACTTTCATGCTGGACAAGAATAAAGAATCTCTCTAGTCCTCTTTGTTGATGATTTTGAGGTGTTTAACCCACTTGGAACTTCAAGACGAAAACCCCCAAAATAACAGGAGTGTATTAGGTATTGGCAAATGTACCATCCAATTGCAATCTGCACTAACATAAATAATCAGTGCATTCGAAAGGTATTCAGACCCCTTGACTTTTTCCACACTTTGTTACATTACAGCCTTATTCTAAAATTGATCAAATATTTTTTCCCCTCATCAATCTACACACAATACCCCATAATGACAAAGCAACAAAAAAATGTAAGACATTTTTGCAAATGTATTAAAAACAAAAACTGGTACATCACATTTACATAAGTATTCAAAACCTTTTACTCAGGACTTTGTTGAAGCATCTTTAGAAGCAATTACAGCCTCGAGTCTTCTTGGGTATGTTGCTACAGTACAAGCATGGCACAGCTGTATTTTCTCCCATTCTTCTCTGCAGATACTCTCAAGCTCTGTCAGGTTGGATGGGGAGCGTCGCTGTATAGTTTTTTAAGGTCTCTCCAGAGATGTTTGATTCCGGGCTCTTTGATTCCGGGCTCTTACTTACTGATTTTATTGGAAATTTTGTTGCAGTGTCATGTACACGTTTGAAGTGGTGTTTAAATACAAAACAAAATGAACAACTTTCATAACAGTTACTTACCAATACAAAAAGACTAGCCTGCTGGCTTTACTGAATCGATAGGAACATTAGCCCCAGCTATTTAGGAGGGATATCACACCTGGCACAAATGATTGTCTAGTTGTGTTTTTCCTGCTGAGGGGTGCCCTATACCTGCACCCTGAGGGGAGTGGTTCAAAGTCCAGGTACAGGGGGTGGCTTGGGTCTAAAATGATTTTGTGAGCCTTGCGGAGGGCCCTGACCTTAAAGATCTCATCCAGGCTGTCTGTTTGACTCCAAGTACCTTGCTTGCTGTGGTGATAATCCTTCTCAGCATTTTTCTCTGGCTGACAGTGGCATTGCCAAACCAACAAACAATACAAGAAGTTAAAATACTCTCAATGAAAGATTTGTAAAACAAAGTCAGTATAGTACAGTCTACATTAAAGGATTCCAGCTTTTTGAGAAAGTACAGTCTATGTTGGCTCTTTTTGTAGATCAGGTCTGGATGGGCCACTTGTCCCAAAGCCACTCCAAATGGTCTTGGCTGTCTGCTTAGGGTCGTTGTCCAATTGGAAGGTGAACCTTCATCCCAGTCTGAATTGCAAAGAACAAGCCATATCTCAGACTGGCCAATAAAAATAAAAGATTAAGATGGGCAAAAGAACACAGACACTGGACAGAGGAGCTCTGCCTAGAAAGCCAGCATCCCGGAGTTGCTTCTTCACTGTTGACGTTGAGACGTGTGTTTTGCGGTGTTTTGCGGGTACTATTTAATGAAGCTGCCAGTTGAGGACTTGTGAGCGGTCTGTTTCTCAAACTAGACAATCTAATGTACTTGTCCTCTTGCTCAGTTGTGCACTGTGGCCTCCCACTCCTCTATTCTGATTAGAGACAGTTTGCGCTGTTCTGTGAAGGGAGTAGTACACAGCTTTGTATGAGATCTTCAGTTTCTTGGCAATTTCTCACATGGAATAACCTTCATTTCTCAGAACAAGAATAGACTCACGACTCTCAGAAGAAATGTCTTTGTTTCTGGCCATTTTGAGCCTGTAATCAAACCCACAAATGCTGATGCTCCAGATACTCAACTAGTCTAAGGAAATCCAGTTTTATTGCTTCTTTCATCAGGACAACAGTTTTCAGCTGTGCTAACATTACTGCAAAAGGGTTTTCTCATGATCAATTAGCCTTTTAAAATTATAAACTTTGATTACCTAACACAATGTGCCATTGGAACACAGGAGTGATGGTTGCTGATAATGGGCCTCCGTACACCTATGTAGATATTCAATTAAAAATCAGCTGTTTCCAGCTACAATAGTCATTTCCAACAATAACAATGTCTACACTGTATTTCTGATCAATTTGATGTTATTTTAAATGGACAAAAAAAAATGCTTTTCTTTCAAAAACAACAACATTTCTAAGCGACCACAAACTTTTGAACGGTAGTGTATGTATATGATTTTTGTGAACATTCTGCTCTTGATTCATAACTTAAGAAAATGCAACCGTGTATTCTGGTAACAAACTCGCCATTTCTGAATCATGCGTCATGCAAGTTCAATTCTAACATTTGATCGCCAACATTGAGAGCTGTGTAGCCTGACAGATGACAGCAAGAACATGACAAAGACAACATAGTCATGTTGATTTAGTGATTTGAAAGGATGCTGAAGGGACCTCACACTACAACCTTTTGAAAGTCTGCGCGATCACGAAGGGTAGAGCATGCTTCTGGTAGTACAAGTACTGATCCACCTGGGTAATGTTGCAAAGGCCTGTTCCGCGCTTGTAGGGATTAAGTACGCACTCAACCTCTGCTACCCCAAAGAACTCAGGTACACCTTCAAGGCGTTCCAGAAGCTTTTCTTGGAGCTGGATAGTTCTAAGCTCTCCCCAAAAGTGCAAGCCTTGAAGAATAAGCTACTGGCTTAAGGTCAATAGAGTTCAGCCTCTATTTGACCAACCTGGCATAGGCAATTTAATGATTTTATATCATTACAGAGTCGGAGGTCAAGTCTAAAGTAATGCTTTTCAGTATTTTGTGGCTTTTATAAAAGGTTCACAGAGCTTATTTTTCCACATCCAGTATGCAGAAAAGTGAATGGCAGTAGGCACATATACTGTATAGTCTCATTCAGGGACGGAATACCACATTTGGGGTTCCCCGGGCAGCTAACTTCATGTATATCAACACATTTTGCCATGGTGCAGAGAGCAAAATGTGCAGTTTTTTAATGCTATTCTACACATTTTGTCATTAGGTTAAAATAAACTGCTGCTGTTTTAAAGCTAATTTCCTGCACTTCTACACTTTATGGGGCAAATGTACTGTCAAATGTGCTGTTTTAAAGCTCATCTCATGCTTTTATTCACATTTTGTCATGGGGCTGAGATAATTGTGTAGTTTAAAACAAATATCCTGCTATTCTACCCATTTTGCCATGAGGTTGAGAGAAAATGTTATTTTAAAGCACCTTTCCTGCAATTCTACAAATGTTTCTGTAATATGCTTTCTGGAACCTGACCTCTCTAGGCCCGGGGCCCGGGGCACGTGCCCTGTGTGCCAGTTTGGGAATCCATCCCTGTCTTTTTTGCATATTTACTATTTGTATTTGTAAAACGTGTCAAGTATCTTAACTAATACATTTTTATTTGTTTGACAAGGTGGTACTTTTCATAAATATCAGGTGTTGAATCTACTTTTAAAAAATCAGGCAACAAATTTACACACAATATTATTGAGTAAATGTAATATCCTATGTTTTCAGTAAAATAATTGAATAAGTTATTTGAATTTACACTACTAAAGTAAATCCAAGAAATTACATATTACATATTAGTTGATGATGTAAGACAAATATTATGAGTAAACCCAATACATTTTTACAGCAAAAAAAACTGTTGGGTTTGCTAAATATTTGTGGACAACAATGGCAAAAACAGTATAGGAATTATTATTAGATATTTATTGTTTTAATCTAAACAAAAGGGCAAATGGGCATATGCTCTTATCACAGGTATAGCCCTATCTGTATGTGTGCCTGGAATGAACCCAAACTCAAGTTGGGAAACAACAGAAATACGAAATCTAAACCATGAGCACTTACAGCAAGAATGTGGGTGATAAAGCTGGGTGGGAATGAATTGAGTCAGAATCCCGCGCGCGATTTAGCCTTTCTAGGTCTGTGTTCCGGTATCTGAATGAGAACAAAATATTAATTATGGACGGTTCGTCATGCTCGTGTCGCATCACATGCAGACATATCCAAGCTTAGCATGGTCGAAATATCACCCATTACCGTGGCTCAGTAGGCTAGCCTAACCACTGTCATCACCCAATAACCCGAAGAACCCATACCCTGTCTGTCTAGCTGTGCGTGCTGCGTGCACATGGAAGATGTGCAGCCAATGTCCTTTCGGATGTTATTTATTCTGACTGCGCTGCAGCATCAGCAACACTCTTCCGACAACAGGCTTTGTCCATTCAGCATAACATGGTCAGATAAGACCATGTCATGTGTCAATTTGATTTCCCTCACGTTTTCATGGGTGAGGTCAGACCCCGATGTGAGAGAGCACTTCACTTTCTAGTTATCGCACTAAACCAGTGTTTTCAACCAGTGTTTTCATCCATGTGCAGCTCATAACAATAACATCACAACAGTGCCAATATAAGCAGTGAATGTGCAACACATCAGCAGCAGGTCTCGGAATATTACAATTCTCACATAGGTCTGAAATGTCTCGCAGTGTATTGCTTGCATGTCAGATACACCCTGTCCTGTTCATCAAATCAATGCATTTGTTCCATGATACATTGTAGCCTAAAGTGGCAATATGGTTTGGAGATTTTTTTGAACAGAGATCGTTTGGAAACAGCTCTGTCCATTGGCTATTCGGAGCAGGACACAACACAGCACACCGGGTCAGAGCGGTGATATTACAGGGATAAGTCATTCCAAACATGACCGCTATTATTTCACCACGATCACAACAGCAGCAGCGACGCAGTCAACATGCCAGGCAAGGATGGAATGGAAACATATGGACCGAGCTCGGAGCTCACCTCACTGCGTGTTCGCTATGCACAGAGACAACGAGCAGAGAAAAATAACGTACCTTCACTTGACACACCAGGCTTCCGGGAGATCCGAGAGGGAAGGCCTGACGAAGTTGAAGTCTGACGCAGCGGCGATGTTTTGGTCCAAAATTCGGTTGGAAAAAGCTGCGGCGGAAACAGGAACTGGGGACGGCTGTTATCGGAATAGTCACTGCTGCCTGTGGCTCCGGTTGAGGAGACTCGAATTGACTCTAAACTGCAGTGCGCATGCCAGTGTCAGATTGCTGTACTGCAGCCGCGTTGATAGACGGCCCTGTGGCACTGATTATTGGGTTTACGTCTCCTCCGCGGCTCCTCACCCCGCAGTTTGACAATCTACTACCTAGTGCCACCGCATCGGTGTCAGAGAGAAAGAGGGGTCTGGCAGTCACATAGCCTACATACTGTAAGCACTCTGATTCTGCTACTGCGATTCCAATGGAAAGAGCGAGGAAGCGGCAACTTCACTTTTGGTCACTGCGCACCAAACGCATGGGCTCTTCCGCGGCATGGCAGGCCGTAATGTCAATTTACCCACCTTGCATTTCATGACTTTGTACAACTCATCGTTTTAAGAGCCACACATTTATGTGCTGTAAAATTAAATAACGCAGGCAAAAGCTTATCAATTTACAGTCCAGACTACCCAGCTGGCCAGTGTAGCTGCAAATTATGTTCCCTTCACACATCTATAAACCACGACCATATAACCCGGAAGTATTCATACTCAGTCATCTCCGACCCTCTAATCGCCATCACAATTGTGGGGTCAGCTCAATCAATTAGTCTACGTTTTATTGACATTAACCTATCAGCTCACTAATCAGATATATGTGCGTCGAATCAGCAAATGTTCAGAGTAACTTCAGTAACGCTATGATGAATGAGGGTTTTTGATAATACAAACTTACAACAACTTTGCCAGTTGAATTTTGTTTCAACATTAATACAAATGGAATCAAGCCAAAAGCACTGATAGGCTACAGTAACCATGCATATACCCTTCATTGCGCAGTGCTATTCCTCAGGCTCCGGGTGAAGTTTCCCGTACATATCTGGAATCCGCTTCCCCTCCCCATATAACCTTAACCATTATTGGGAAAGATCAGTTTTTAGTGGCAACTTCACCCTTCTCCACTCCCCAGTGCTAAATATCCAGTCACCTTCTGTAGGCTACCTCAGAGCATTAGACCTATTAAGACGAAATGGAATCAAACAAGCCCTGTTGTCTGTGGCATTACTCAATACATTCCATTTAGGATGACATGCTGTGGCTGAACGTTTTGCTGGGCGTAAAAATGTAAAATCACACAAGTGACATTGTGGAAATCTGAATGTTAAATCAGCTCTCATCTATAAAGGCTTAGGGACATCTCTTCTACTGTGTTCAATGGTCAGCATTGGCACTGGCTTTACTTAGGCTACACAGTCCTGCCACCCAGTGTTCTGAAGGCAATAATACATAATCTGATTGCAAGGCGTCATTTGAGATAGATAGCCTACACGTATTACCCAAACAAGTTACGTGCTTACTTTGTCTCAAGTGTCATAAGTGTAAAATGTCTGGTGGCGCTTATGTAAGTAAGGTAAAAGCGGCGTTTCAGCACCACTGAAGCGGCCAGCGATAACTGTCATTCCGAAGTTCAGCACCACAGGGCAGTGGACAGCGATCGTCTCATACGCAGCATCTCTCTAGGGGAGTAAAACCAAGTTCAAACAGCGCTCTGTCGCTGCACCGAACAGAGGATATAGTGCTCTCTGAAACAGTGAGACTAGTCGGAATTTTGACCGTAGTTCGGCAGCCTCTGCCGCTCTTTCCGCGCGGTGCGTTTGAAGCACGCCTCTGTTTCATGCAGCGCGCCCGAGCAGTTCTTCCACTTCCACTGCATGTTAATATATGTTAATTGCATGCAAATACAGGTTGCTTCTCTACCACACCCACAACAAAGGCACAATCATGACCTCGGATTTGCATGTGGAGGTCTTCTGTGAGAGGTCACTGACATACGAGAATACGTCCCCAAAACCATCGAGGAAGTCTGCTGCAGTGTTGAGAGCGGTTTTATGTAACTAATTGGTACGCCAACCAAAGCTCTTAACCGTGCCAGCGCGCTCTTCATAGCTATTCAATTCCGCATCTGAACTGTGCATAAGACGCCTGGAAGCTTAATAGAGGATGGCTCCACTTAAATATTTTTTTCTATTCTGTGAAGACATATGGACTTCAAACCAACATTTATAATTGTACATAATAGGGAATCATTTGCAACTAAACGAAAGTAGATCTCTTCATTGTATGATAGGTTAATTACATCGTATTGCTGATACTAAATACCTAACCAGGTCTTTTCTATTCCTTATTTAGTCTTGTCTTTACTTTTTATATTAATTTGATTTCCTTTTCAAGTTTCCTGTATCAAAGCAATCTTTAGTGACTTGATAATGTAATATTGCTACTTCGGTCATATTTGTAATGGAATGGTGTGTCTACATGGCTTGAATTAACTTCAAAAAAAAAAAAAAATAACATGTTATTTGTCACATGCGCTGATTAGAAAAAGTGTAGACCTTACAGTGAAATGCTTACTAACAACCTCTTAACCAACAATGCAGTTTAAAGAAAATACAAAAAAGTAAGAGATAAGAATAACAAATAATTAAAGAGCAGCAGTAAATAACAATAGCGGGGCTATATACAAGGGGGTACTGGTACAGAGTCAATATGCTGGGGCACCGGTGTCGAGGTAATTGAGGTAATATGTACTTGTAGGTAGAGTTATTAACCTCCAAACGAGCTTCAATGCCATACAACACTCCTTCCGTGGCCTTCAACTGCTCTTAAATGCTAGTAAAACTAAATGCATGCTCTTCAACCGATCGCTGCCCGCTCCCGCCCGCCCGACGAGCATCACTACGGTGGACGGTTCTGACTTAGAATATGTGGACAACGATAAATACATAGGTTGCTGGCTAGACTGTAAACTCTCCTTCTAGACTCATATTAAGCATCTCCAATCCAAAATTAAATCTAGAATCGGCTTTCTATTTCGCAACAAAGCCTCATTCACTCATGCTGCCAAACATACCCTGTAAAACAGACTATCCTACCGATCCTTGACTTTGGCGATGTCATTTACAAATAGCCTCCAACACTCTACTCAGCAAATTGGATGCAGTCTATCACAGTGACATCAGTTTTGTCACCAAAGTCACATGTACTACCCACCACTACGACCTGTATGCTCTCGTTGGCTGGCCCTCTCTTCATAGTCGTCGCCAAACCCACTGGCACCAGGTCATCGAAATGTCTTTACTAGGTAAAGCTCCGCCTTATCTCAGCTCACTGGTTACCATAGCAACACCCACCCGTAGCACGTGCTTCAGCAGGTATATTTCACTGGTCATCCCCAAAGCCAACACCCCCTTTGGCTGCCTTTCCTACCAGTTCTCTTCTGCTAATGACTAGAACGAATTGAAAAAATCACGGAAGTTGGAGACTTATCTCCCTCACTAACTTTAAGCATCAGCTGTCAGAGCAGTTCACCAATCACTGCAGCTTTACACAGCCCATCGGCCTATCCAACCATCTACCTACCTCATCCCATATTTGTTTTTGTTTTTCTGCTCTTTTGCACACCAGTATTTCTACTTGCACATCCTCATCTGCACATTTATAAACTCCTGTGTTCATTGCTAAATTGTTATTACTTTGCCACTAAGGCCTATTTATTGCCTTACCTCATCCCCACACACTGTATACAAAGATTTTTCCATTGTGTTATTGACTGTATGTTTGTTTATCCCATGTATAACTCTGTTGTTGTTGTTTTTGTCGCAGTGCTTTGCTTTATCTTGGCCAGGTCACAGTTGTAAATGAGAACTTGTTCTCAACTGTCCTACCTGGTTAAATTAAGTTGGAAAAAAACATTTAAAAAAGTGACTAAGCATAGATAATAACAGAGAGTAGCAGCAGTGTAAAATAGGGAGGGGGGGGGGGGGGGGGCAACGCAAGTAGTCTGGGTAGCCAGTTGATTAGCTGTTCAGGAGCTTTATGGCTTAGCTGTTTAGAAGCTTCTTGGACCTAGACTTGACGCTCCAGTACCGCTTGCCGTGCGGTAGCCGAAATAACAGTCAATGACTAGGGTGGCTGGAGTATTTGACCATTTTTAGGGCCTTCCTCTGACATTGCCTGGTATAGAGGTCCTGGATGGCAGGAAGCTTGGCCCTGGTAATGTACTGGGCCGTTCGTGCTACGCTCTGTAGTGCCTTGCGGTCGAAGGCCGAGAAGTTGCCATACCAGGCAGTAATACAACCCCCCCCCCCCCCTCCCTATTTTACACTGCTGCTACTCTCTGTTATTATCTATGCTCTCGATGGTGCATCTGTAAAACCTTTTGAGGATTTGAGGACCCATGCCAGCGGCCCATGGGCTTTTAAAAAATATTTTTTTGCGCAATTTCCCTAGTATACTAATCAATAATGAGTTTTTGGCAGATCAGCCGGCCCAGTCATTCAAACACATTCTAAGTCAAACACAGAATGAGGAGAGAGACCTGCTTTGACTCTGTCATCAGTTATCCAAGATCACGGATTGTAAAACACAAAAAGGGTGCCTATAAATGTAGAAAGAGCATATTCTACATTGTCACTTCACTCAAAATGCCCTAAGAATTATTTGGTCAAATAGTAAAGTGCGTTATCCTCATGATTCCTGTAATGAAAAAATGTGCCCCACCCCTGTGCATGTGCCTGTGCCTGTGCCTGTGCCCTCACTGGGGCCTGCTGCCGTGATGAGCGACCCATTCTCTCCCCCATCAGCTTAAGAGAAAAATGCTGTCTGAACATTTCGAAATTCAATTGTGGGAAAAACGCTTTTGGAAGCTTCGTCCCCTTTCTCCCTATCGAAGAGAGGAGGGTCTCAGCTTTCTGTAGGTATCATTTATTTCTCAACTCTTAATATTTAGCTCAGTATAATTTATTTTTCAATTATCAATATTCAGCTCAATATCAACTATTTTACAATCAAGATATTTAATATGGCTTTGAGATATGGAACTGCGAACGTGCGCGAAATGTGCACCGACCATTGTGAGGGTACAGACTTATAGGTCTCATGGGTAGTAGTCTACAACTGCAACGTTTTTTAAGTCATAATATTTACTATTAGATGAATACATGGCTACTAGTAGTGTGTATTATATTTATAGTTAGTTATCAAGTTAATGTGGTTTTTGTTTCCACTTCCTGTAACGGTTGTCTTCGTCGTCTGACGACGAGTATGAAATATCGGACCAATGCGCAGCGTCGTACGTGTTCATGATATTTTATTTACTGCACACTGAAATACGAAATAACAACGTGAATACACGAAAAAAACGAAACAGTCCTGTAAAGGTGCAGAAAACACTAAACAAAAAATAATCACCCACAACTAAAATGGGAAAAATAGGCTACCTAATTATGATTCTCAATCAGAGACAACAAACAACACCTGCCTCTGATTGAGAACCATACCAGGCCAAACACATAAACACAACATAGAAAAAAGAACATAGACTACCCAAAAACAGAAATGCAGCACGTACAGTGTTGGTCCCATGTTTCATGGGCTGAAATAAAAGATCCAAGGAATGTATTTGTCAAAAAAACGAAATGTTTACATTCCTGTTAGTGAGAATGTATCCTTTGCTAAGATAATCCATCCACCTGACAGATGTGGCATATCAAGAAGCTGATTAAACAGCATGATAATTACACAACTGCACCTTGTGCTGGGGACAATAAAAGAACACTCTAAAATGTGCAGTTTTGTCACACAACACAATCCCACAGATGTCTCAAGTTTTGAGAGAGTGTGCAATTGGCATACTGACTGCAGGAATGTACAGAAGAGCTGTTGCCAGAGAACTGAATGTTCATTTCTCTACATTTCTCTGAATGTTCATTTATTTTAAATAATTTGGCAGTACATCCAACCAACCTCACAACCGCAGACAATGTGTATGGCATTGTGTAGGCGAACGGTTTGCTTGATGTCGACGTTGTGAACAGAGTGCCCCATGGTGACAGTGGGGTTATGGTATGGGCAGGCATAAGCTACGGACAAAGACATTTGCATTTTATTGATGGCAATTTGAATGCACAGAGATTCCGTGAAGAGTTCCTAAGGCCCATTGTCTTGCCATCACATCCGCTGCAATCACCTCATGTTTCAGCATGATAATGCACAGCCCCATGTCGCAAAGATGAATCTGAAAATATCCCAGTTCTTCCATAGCCTGCATTCTCACCAGACATTTCACCCATTGAGCATGTTTGGGATGCTCTGAATCGGTGTGTATGACAGCGTGTTCCAGTACCCGCCTATATCAAGCAACTTCACACAGCCATTGAAATGGAGTAGAACAACATTTGACAGGCCAAAATCAACAGCCTAATTAACTCTATGGGAAAGAGATGTGTCACGCTGCATGAGACAAATGGTGGTCACACCAGATATTGACTGGTTTTCTGATCCAGGGTCCTACTTAAAAATAAAAAAAGTATATGTGACCAACAGATGCATGTCTGTATTCCCAGTCATGTATAACCCATACATTAGGGCCAAATGAATTTAGTTCAATTGACTGATTTACTTATATGAACTGTAACTTTGAAATTGTTGCATGTTCTCGGGGGGAATTCTTGTCCCATTCCGCCCTGTTCACAGACCACGATGCATTGGGGTTTATTATACTGTAATTTACTGCTCTCTGTTTCCACCAGATGTCAGTGCTGCTCCTTTTACAGAACTACTGGAGTTGGTTGAGACTCTCTGCTCCTTCTGCAGTCTTTCCACTATCCTGTCCTTTATCCTCCCTCTGTTCATCATCATCATCATCATCTCCGTCTTCATCGTCATCATCATCACCATCATCAGCACCCTCACCATCGTCATCACCACTCAACAGTGAAGAGCCTGCGAAGGCACTACGAATTAAACGTTATTATTACTTCATTTGTAGAGTGCCTTGATATTATTATTGTTATAATTATTCTTGTCATTGTCATTTTAATTATCATTGTTACTATTACTCTTTATCATCACCACCCTCATCCGCATCCTCGTTGTCATCATGCTAAAAGATGTCTGCCATAATTGTTAGTAATATTAGAAAGTAAATATGGTAAATGCAGTGGCACTATTGCTGCTGTCTAGCAGTGAAAGAGAGAGGAGGACAGAGGCACTGTAGTGCGATAGTGTAACTGTGTAGCGATGCTGTATCTTTATGGGTTAAAGTCTTTGTGAACTGCATGTGCTCTTTACCTCTTGACTGTGGACGTATCGGATCTGATTTTTGTATCTGATTTAGATTCTGATCTGATTTTCTGTATCTGATTTTGGCTTGATGGGAAAATAAAGCTAGGTAACCATAAAACTCATCAGTGGCGGCATACTATGAACATGGACTCTGGAAAGGCCAAACGTTCAACAGCATGTCAAGACATGGACTCAAGGTCGAGCGCCAGGTCATGGGTGCTTTAGAAATGCCCCAGGTACTCTAGTGGTCAGACTCATGCAGGACAATACAAAGTGAGGCAGTTCTGCACACTAACATTCCACAGTTGCATACAGTGTATACGCATGAACACTCACGCACATACAGTTCATATACACACACACACACCATTTCATACACCCCAGAGCATGTCAACTAAACATTTAAATTGAATTTGTACCTTGAGACGGCCACTAATCCAATGCCATTACAAAGTGTGCTGAAGCTGAGATGGCTGACTTCGTATTATAATTTGTGAGATAGTGGATTATCTACAAGACCTTCAGGAGCTGGGAGGGAAAGGTGTGTGTTAGTGGTGTGCTGGATGAAGGTGTGTGTGTGTGTGTGTGTGTGTGTGTGCAACGCATGTCTGTGTGTGTGTACCATGGCATGTATGCTTGTGCGCCTGCACACACTTGTGTATTCCTGTGTGTGTGTGCATATGAGCTGTAGGTGTGTGGGTCCCCGGAACTCGTGCACAGATGGGGGGGGGTCGTTTTGTAGGAGGGAAACACATTATTTTCTGCTTTTTCTCAAATCCTCTACACGTTGGCTAGGAGTGCAGAGGAGAGAGGGACAGCCGCCAAAGTTAGAGCTGAATGGCTCCATGTGTAGCTTGTTCCTGCTGCCTCCCATGCGCTAACTACGGTGTGACAGCAGCACATCCAGAGTGACAGAAAGGCATGTGCATAACACTTGCCATGTCTGCATCCCAAATGGAACACTATGTCCCTACAGATAGGGCCCCGGTCAAAAGTACTGCGCTATCTACGGAATAGGGTGCCATTTTTTGACACAAGCGGGGTTCAGTCTGTTTACCCAGAGGATGATGGGGAGATGTCTCCAGCTGATAACTAGGTATAATATGTGACATAGGGCAGGGTGGATATGACATGCCAATCCATTGACATGCACAGAGAGAGAGAGGAGAAGAGACAAAGAGTTGATCGTGACAGAGAATCCTCGTCAAAGGTTCAATGTGGTCAAGGCTGGGATGAGGTCAACTCCATAAATATATGTACATGTGTGGAAGGGTTGTGCACGAAAGCACACGCACGCGCATGTACGCAATAATGCAGGGAGGATGTGCTTGAGTTGCATCATAAACACACACACACTGCTGAGTCATCCTACGGTAGTTTGGTCATTTATCTAGCCGTAGAGTGTTTGAAACGGTGTGTGTGTGTGTGTGTGCAAGTGTGTATATGCGCATATGCATTTAATGTAAGCTAAGCATATTCCCTATGCATATCCTATGTTAGATGAAGCCATAACAAAGATGTCGATTTTCAGGCAGGCATCATCTCGCCAGCCTCTTTTGGCAAGTCCTTCTCCTCCCCACTGACTGAGGACCACTCAATAAGCTGAGGTGAAGATCTAGAGCAAAATATTGAGCCGTGGCTTGGCCCCTAACAAGATGAATTCACTTCATAATGACTGTCTATAATTTACGTCTGAGAGGATGTGGGATCAATTTCTCAGTAGCATAGCATGGACTCACCCTACACCCACTCTTCAGTGAGCCAGATAATAAAAAAGCACCTCTGTCTATGGCACTGAACACTCTATGGTTCCAATGACACCCGTTGCACCAGCCCTATTCTTCCCAGACTTGGGTTCAAAAAGTGTTTGTTTCCTTTCAAACAGTTTAAGCGTTATATTGAGCATGACTTGAGTGTCGGATGGGAGGAATTTGCTCTTTTGGGACTACTTTATTGGTTCAACTGTGCCAGAAAACAAATACCGTTTGAACCCATGGTCTGACCCTTTGCCATAGGCCGACAGTAAGAGGGCACTGTTGCCAAGCTTAGGAGATTTTGCCTGCTGAGAGGAAGTGTGGGGATTCACCGTTCACCCATGTGAAATAGTACTACAACCTTCTCGTTTCAGTGCAGCTGAACTTTCTTCCCTTCTCAGTAGTCAAAGTGGGAAAATCAGGATGCAAACTCCTTCATGAATCTGTTGAAACACTGATTGCACCCGGAAGAGACACTTCGGGGATCATAGTCAGTATACATCCCGAGAGGAGATGTTTTTTCACACAGCATTGCATATTCCACTGCCGGTAAACAGGAGGCATACGTATGGATGGGCTGCTACAGGCCTTTAGGCTAGGTTAAACTAGTCTGGCACATCGGGATAAGCAGAGTCGAAGGAATATCATGGTCGGAAGCACTTCCTGGTTCTTTGCACGCAACTTTTATGTTAATATTGAGGCTCAGAGGAGCAAGGAGGGACGCAACAGCGGGGGACTACTGTCATTACCACAGGGTTGGGGAGCAGGGTAGTTTGTGTGTGTGTGTATTGTGTGTAGTATCACCCAAGAGACACGTATCTGCAATGACTTTACTCCATACTGTTTATGCAGCCGTTTGTACTATGTAGGACTACCCACTCAACCGTATAGATTGCAGTTGCCTCCAATATGCAAGAATAGCTGTACATATGATACAGTATGATATCGTGAATTATTCCGTATGATCTACTGCTTACTATATTAGAATATATTCATAAGACGTTGTGGAGATTGTGGAAAAGCCCAGAGAGAATCAGAAGGCTAGCTGGTGTGTTGCTCAACCCAGCTGAGCTCCAGTTCAGAAATCTTAACCATGGCAAATGAGCTCTCTCACACTGGGCTGACCATGCTAAGGTTTAGCTCTGCCAGACCCCTCTGCTGGGCCCGCATCCCTGTCCGCCGCTCCACTGGCCTCTGGTTTCCTCCAACACTGAAAGCCCATTATCCATTTTCCAAAGCAGCCCCGAGCCTGCTGGCTTTATTGGAGTTTCAAAAGTGTAGCCTTAAAATGTTCTCTGACTCTTATCTCTAGCTTTCTTTCATTCTCTTTTTAAAAAAAATCTTTCATTCTCGCTCTCCCTTTCTTTCTCTTAATCCCTCGTCATAGCCCTAAGGCTCACATCCGCGCTTCTGTCTGGACTGCCTTCCCATAAACCCTTGGATACGTTGAACCGACTCTCTAAGCACCCTGTCTGCCACAAGACACCAGATATAGCCATCTTTCTACAGTAAACTCACATACCCCCCCGTTAAGAAAATCAGCTTGTCCATTTTGTCACACTTGTTGTGTATTTCCCCTCGTGTATAGGATCTAGCTTATATGAGCCAAACAAAACACAAAGCCTAAGATCTCCACACTGGCTATAAAACGTGGCCCCTGGAAGCTCAGGTTAGCTGTGTTGTGACAGTATACTTCTGGGAGCCGAGTGTAGGGAGAGGTTGAGGTCACTGACTGATTATGCATCTCCAAAGTAATTATATTAGACAATTAGAGAAACCATAATACATTGAGGAGGAGGTTCAGTTCAAGGTACAGCTTTCTTGCCTTTTGAATAACTGTCTTTTTGTGTGTGTTGTGGAACAGAGCGCTGCTCATTAACGCCTCTGTGGCCTTATGCTACGAAGAAGACAAGGTGGCTGGTTGTTTTCTCCAAGATCACAAGCTACAACAATTATCTCCAAGTTGGTGTTTGACGTAATGAATTGGTTCTGGTCACTGAGCTGCCACGGAAAGCAAACAGTTTCTACCATGAAAATGAGGCTTTTCACTCCCTGCAGAGTTTGCTAACTTCATAATCCAATATCATTAGTGGAGAATATGTCCAAATGCTAAAAAGAGACATAACATTGTCTTGCCTAGGGAAATATGCACATCTTCGGGGGCTAAGTTAGTCAAAAACAGCAAATAACCTGACATCCTGGTTTCTTTGAGATGCCATATGAAAACAATGCCTTATACCTTAGGCCCTATACTCACTACAAGAGAATGCCTAGAGATTTCACAAAAATACCCTCAGCTAGACCTTCTTCTGTAACGTAAACTTGCGAACTGGTCACATCTCGACCACTACCTAAGGAGGTCGCAGCTGAGCCTTCCTGGAGACGTACCCCCCTCCGAACCGTCTGATGTGAGGGATGGATAGAAATGTACAGAATGATTACCTGGAGGAAAATGGGGGACGGTCATGCTTTTTCAGTCAAGGGGAGTGTTTAGTTTAAAAAATATATAGTCCAGGGGAGAGTCATGCAATTTGTAATTGATGAAATGTCAACATTTCTCAGTGTTTTAGAATTAGTTGCTTATTAGGCTATACAGTGCCTTGCGAAAGTATTCGGCCCCCTTGAACTTTGCGACCTTTTGCCACATTTCAGGCTTCAAACATAAAGATATAAAACTGTATTTTTTTGTGAAGAATCAACAACAAGTGGGACACAATCATGAAGTGGAACGACATTTATTGGATATTTCAAACTTTTTTAACAAATCAAAAACTGAAAAATTGGGCGTGCAAAATGATTCAGCCCCCTTAAGTTAATACTTTATAGTGCCTCCTTTTGCTGCGATTACAGCTGTAAGTCGCTTGGGGTATGTCTCTATCAGTTTTGCACATCGAGAGACTGAATTTTTTTCCCATTCCTCCTTGCAAAACAGCTCGAGCTCAGTGAGGTTGGATGGGGAGCATTTGTGAACAGCAGTTTTCAGTTCTTTCCACATATTGCGAGTTCAAACCCCCGAGCTGACAAGGTACAAATCTGTCGTTCTGCCCCTGAACAGGCAGTTAACCCACTGTTCCCAGGCCGTCATTGAAAATAAGAATTTGTTCTTAACTGACTTGCCTGGTTAAATAAAGGTAAAATAAAAAATAAATAAAAAATATTCTCGATTGGATTCAGGTCTGGACTTTGACTTGGCCATTCTAACACCTGGATCTGTTTATTTTTGAACCATTCCATTGTAGATTTTGCTTTATGTTTTGGATCATTGTCTTGTTGGAAGACAAATCTCCGTCCCAGTCTCAGGTCTTTTGCAGACTCCATCAGGTTTTCTTCCAGAATGGTCCTGTATTTGGCTCCATCCATCTTCCCATCAATTTTAACCATCTTCCCTGTCCCTGCTGAAGAAAAGCAGGCCCAAACCATGATGCTGCCACCACCATATTTGACAGTGGGGATGGTGTGTTCATGGTGATGAGCTGTGTTGCTTTTACGCCAAACATAACGTTTTGCATTGTTGCCAAAAAGTCAATTTTGGTTTCATCTGACCAGAGCACCTTCTTCCACATGTTTGGTGTGTCTCCCAGGTGGCTTGTGGCAAACTTTAAATGACACTTTTTATGGATATCTTTAAGAAATGGCTTTCTTCTTGCCACTCTTCCATGAAGGCCAGATTTGTGCAATATATGACTGATTGTTGTCCTATGGACAGAGTCTCCCACCTCAGCTGTAGATCTCTGCAGTTCATCCAGAGTGATCATGGGCCTCTTGGCTGCATCTCTGATCAGTCTTCTCCTTGTATGAGCTGAAAGTTTAGAGGGACGGCCAGGTCTTGGTAGATTTGCAGTGGTCTGATACTCCTTCCATTTCAATATTATCGCTTGCACAGTGCTCCTTGGGATGTTTAAAGCTTGGGAAATATTTTTGTATCCAAATCCGGCTTTAAACTTCTTCACAACAGTATCTCGACCTGCCTGGTGTGTTCCTTGTTCTTCATGATGCTCTCTGCGCTTTTAACGGACCTCTGAGACTATCACAGTGCAGGTGCATTTATACGGAGACTTGATTACACACAGGTGGATTGTATTTATCATCATTAGTCATTTAGGTCAACATTGGATCATTCAGAGATCCTCACTGAACTTCTGGAGAGAGTTTGCTGCACTGAAAGTAAAGGGGCTGAATAATTTTGCACGCCCAATTTTTCAGTTTTTGAATTGTTAAAAAAGTTTGAAATATCCAATAAATGTCGTTCCACTTCATGATTGTTTCCCACTTGTTGTTGATTCTTCACAAAAAATACAGTTTTATATCTTTATGTTTGAAGCCTGAAATGTGGCAAAAGTTCTCAAAGTTCAAGGGGGCCGAATACTTTCGCAAGGCACTGTATATCAATGTGTGCACAATGACGCACCTCATCTCTGATTCTCAGATGGGCGCACAATATCAAGTGCCCTTTTAGGCTATAGGCCACGAAGTGCATGCTCGGAGAAGAGCAAAGTTATATTTCTAAGATAGCTGATGGAATAGTGTAAATAAAACTAATGCAATGGATATTCCAACCCTGAGCCCTGGCCTGCTCTGCTTTATCTAACCAATGATTGTGCTGTGTAGGCCTACAGTGGCAGTTCAGGAGGAAAGTCAAAAGCTTCAATTGTTTTATTTTTATTAGCCCTAGTCCAAAAAAAATGCACTGTTTCACATGGACGAGCCTATGAGCTATGTTCTGTTCAGTTTGATAAGGAGAGCACTAAAATGAGAAGGAGGACTGGAGGTCAACTTTGATAGCTTGCTGCTACTTTAATTGATTTGACTAAAAACAATATGTTTCTTGCCCATGATGTATTTAATAGAGTTATTGACCTCACAAGAAGTCAGATTTGAGAAACGTACACTGTGGTGCTGAAACTTAAGCCAGGAGCTGTGGTACAATCAGTCAGAAATAGGCAAATTTGAGTAGCCATATTTTCTTTCAATCATCTTCATTTTAATTAGACTTTAGTAACAAGAGGGCTTTCGGTTGGAGCCTATTTCTTCCTATTAAGAAAAAAAGAAGTAGGCCTACCTGTTTGACAGACAAAATTAGGCAATACAGTGCATTCGGAAAGTATTCAGACCCTTTGACTTTTTCCACATTTGGTTACGTTACAGCCTTTTTCTAAAATTGATTTAATTGTTGTTTTGTCCCTCATCAATCTACATACAATACCCCATAACGTCAAAGCAAAAACTGGTTTTTATACATTTTTGCAAATGTATTAAAAACAAAAAATTGGAAATATCATATTTACATAGAGTTGAAGTGGGAAGTTTACATACACTTAGGTTGGAATCATAAAAACTAGTTTTTCAACCATGTACGGAGCTCGTCCGGTTGGTTCACCAAATAAACGGAGGGAATAGGCGGTTTCGTCAGAGTTTTTATTCGATTTTATTAGGATAACCATTAGATGACGTCAATGGCTACAGCTAGTCTTACTGGGGTTCCGACACATAACGAAAAATACATTACAGACAAAATACTTTACAATTGAAATACATTTAAAAACATTAACATGTGTGTTTGCATCTATCAGTTACACATACTGTACATGTCAGAGAATACACACAAAAAGTAGATCACATGGGGGAGAGGCATTGTGCCGTGAGGTGTTGATTTTTTTTCTTCATTAAACCAGATTTGCTGTTCACTTGTGCTATGTGAGGTGGAAGGGAGTTCCACTCAATCATGACTCTGTATAACACTGTACACTTCCTTGTATTTGTTCTGGACCTGGGTACTGTGAAAAGACCCCTGGTGGCATATCTTGTGGTGTAACAGTGTGTGTCACTGCTATGTATAAGTTGACTACACAAACTATTTGGAATTTAAAACACATGAATGTTTCTTATAAAGACAAGAAGCTATGCAGTCAGTCTTTCCTCAAATCTTAGCCAGAGACTGACATGCATATTATTGATTACAATGAAGAGCAAGAACTGCCGCTCTGTTCTGGGCCAGCTGCAACTTAACAAGGTCCTCCTTTGCAACATTTGACCGGCCATATGACTGGACAATTATCAAGATAAGATAAAACTAGAGCCTGTAGGACTTGCTTTGTGGAGTGTGTTGTCTAAAAAAGCATTTTTGTTGTTGTCATTTTAACCCCATTTTTCTCCCCAATGTTGTGATTGCGAGCTTGTCTCATCGCTGCAACTCCCCAACAGGCTTGTGAGAGGCGAAGGTCAAGTCATGTGTCCTCGGAAATATATCCTGCTTAACTGCGCTTCTTAACACCCATTCGCTTAACCCAGAAGCCAACCATATCGATGTGTCAGAGGAAACACCGTTCAACTGACGACCGAAATCAGCCTGTAGGCGCCCGGCCCTCCACAAAGAGTCGCTAGAGCGCAATGAGCCAAGTAAAGCCCCCCCGGCCCAACCCTCCTCGAACCCGGACGACGCTGGGCCAATTGTGTGCCACCCTATAGGACTCCCAGTCACGGCCGATAATGACACAGCCTAGGATCCAACCCAAGGCTATAGTGATGTCACAACACTGCGATGCAGTGCCTTAGACCACTGCACTACTCGGGAGGCCCAGCATTTCTTTATCACAAACAAGTGTCATATATTTTGTGTCTTTTGCATCATTAAACTGAAGACTGTTGTTTTATCAAAACAATTCTCTGTAATTATTACGTGATTATTCTAATAATGTAAATGTAATTAACTAGGAAGTCGGGGCACCAAGGAAAATATTCAGATTACAAAGTTATAATACAACTTTTCAGATATTTTAATATCTGATCAATTAGTCTTCTAATTAATGAATTATTCTTTGGTCTTATTCCAAACGTTGTAAGTTGTTGGTTATCTGCACAAACCCAGTCTTCCCTATGAATCATCAACACATCAATTGTCTCAATCATTTATTTATGAACTAACTAAATAATCACAGAAATGCATAAACAAACAAAGTAGATATGGTTACAAGGAAATGATAGGGGATGTGCCCTAGTGGGCTAAACCGGTATCGAGGCTTGGTAGACAAAGGAACTGAGAAGGGCGTAAAAGACAAAAGACAATACACAGTTGATGGTACATGACCCTGTCCATCGTCCCTTTGATGCGGTGAAGTTGTCCTGTCCCCTTAGCAGAAAAATACCCCCAAAGCATAATGTTTCCAACTCCATGTTTGACGGTGGGGATGGTGTTCTTGGGGTCATATGCAGCATTCCTCCTCCTCCAAACACGGCGAGTTGAGTTGATGCCAAAGAGCTCCATTTTGGTCTCATCTGACCACAACACTTTCACTAAGTTGTCCTTTGAATAATTCAGATGTTCATTGGCAAACCTCAGACAGGCATGTATATGTGCTTTCTTGAGCAGGGGGACCTTGCGGGCGCTGCAGGATTTCAGTCCTTCACGGCATAGTGTGTTACCAATTGTTTTCTTGGTGACTATGGTCCCAGCTGCCTTGAGATCATTGACAAGATCCTCCTGTGTAGTTCTGGGCTGATTCCTCACCGTTCTCATGATCATCGCAACTCCACGAGGTGAGATCTTGCATGGAGCCCCAGGCAGAGGGAGATTGAAAGTTGTTTTGTGTTTCTTCCATTTGCGAATAATTACACCAACTGTTGTCACCTTCTCACCAAGCTGCTTGGCGATGGTCTTGTAGCCCATTCCAGCCTTGTGTAAGTCTACAATCTTGTCCCTGACATCCTTGGAGAGCTCTTTGGTCTTGGCCATGGTGGAGAGTTTGGAATCTGATTGATTGATTGCTTCTGTGGACAGGTGTCTTTTATACAGGTAACAAACTGAGATTAGGAGCACTCCCTTTAAGAGTGTGCTCCTAATCTCAGCTCATTACCTGTATAAAAGACACCTGGTAGCCAGAAATCTTTCTGATTGAAAGGGGGTCAAATACTTATTTCCCTCATTAAAATGCAAATCAATTTATAACGTTTTTGACATGCGTTTCTGTTTTTTGTTGTTGTTATTCTGTCTCTCACTGTTCAAATAAACCTACCATTAAAAGTAAAAAATCAGCAGGAGATAAAATCGTTTTTTTCCCTCATTGTAGCTGGCTCGAAATCATGAAAAGAATGGTCAATCAGGTTGGCTGATGGAATGTGTCGAGATATCGGAATATCTCCTTGGATCAGATTCTGCACCAAGAGATTTCTAAACGTATTTTTCCCAAGGGGTTCTTTCCACAGATACCCCTCATGAATGACTGCGTTGCAGCTAGCGTTAGGGGAAAACAGTGTGGTAAGTGGAGAAAGTACTGTGGCCTGTGACCATACCTGGTTGGTTTTCCAATCCATCAATGGGAGTAACCGATCCATCAAGTCTGCTCCAAGTAGCAGGGGTACAGTTTCGAGGCTGGTAACATACACAGGGTGAACAAGCGATACGTCCTGGAAGTGTAGTTTCAGCATGACTCTCCATGTGAGAGTGATACCTTGAAGTATAGCGTTGCATTGCTCCACTTTTAACCAATGTTTAGTTGGCTTCAAAACCCTTTTGAGATCATCAAACAATGTTTGAGAGATGAGTGATATTGTCGTGCCCGAATCGATTAGCGCATGACAAGTTAAGCAGTCCTCCAGGACTGTTTCCAGGTATGGGCATTTAGATTTGTGTTTAGTGGACATATTCCCCACAAAGTGGAGTGGTCGTTCGCAATGACGTGATGTGCCATTTCTGTTCAAGGTGGAAGAAGATCGTCTTCAGATTTTGAGTGGGCTTGGTCTTAACGAAGCGTTTGACCTTTTCTTCGCAACCTTTGTATCAGAGTCAAGAGTCAAGCGGGCCCTGGATAGGGTCTCGAAAGAGAGCGGGAGAAATTTTAACTTTAACGTCCTTGCTATGGGTGTTAATTCCTGCGGACCTGGTGTCTGGTAATTCCCCGTCTAGTCCTTGTGACTTATCTTTTACCCTTTTCTCAAATGGTTCTCTCTTCAGTTCTTCCCGTAGTGGAACTTCTGGAGAACATTGGCCTACATTTTTATCGTCCTTCAACCCTTTGTTACCCTTGTGCTCTGGCACTTTTTGTGGGTTGGGTGCAGGAACGTAGAGAAAACAAGTTGATTGTAGAGGTAGTCGTTTTGATGGCAACGTACTTTACAGTTATTTTGACCGTGGAGGTTATTGGAATCATGGTTTTGTGCTAGAAACCGTTGTTGTGTGTCATCTCTCAATGCTACAATACCTGATGATGCACCCTCTAACAGGAGTGAGTGCTCCTGGTCAAACTTCAAACCCGAGTGGTCAGGGCTCTTAGCCCTGTGAACTTTAGCGTTGTGAACTTTTGATGCCTCAAAAGCTGTGCTTGCAAGCTCTCTGTGTTGTAAGATATGCAAGCAAACGTGAGCTGCAGGGCCCAAGTAGGTAGTGAAGGTTGGATACATGTTCGACAGAAACATTTGTTTGAATGGTAACAGCTCTTCCATTCCTGTATCATTGAGTAGGCCAAAGTAAGCTGAACGAAGCCTATGATAGTAAGCTTGTGCGTGTTCGTTTCGAGCTTGTTTGATGGTGTTAGCCAGTGAACTATCGTGTTTGCAAGTCACAGAGCCACTGAATTCAAATTTCAAAGCTGTGGCAAGTTTAGCGTAGTCATTTAGCACGTGTTACTGTTGTAGACGGATGAACCTCGTCGCGTGTCTATTCGACGTTCGCTTCAACAGGTAAACATTTCAGACCTCACAGTTTATACACATCCTACTTAAGACACTCCTCCTCCTTACAATTTATGGCTCCACAGGAAAGAAGGTAACCAGATACTAACCCTGATTACTCCCCTTAAGGGGAACTGACCTCACTCCTCACCTCCTGACCTAAACCCCTCCTTCACCTAATCCACAGATATCCATCTGTCTTCCCTATATCAACACATTGCTCTCCTCTCCTCCATCAAACACATTCCAAAGCCTGCTGTATTTCTTCAGAGAACCATTAACTTCTAACATACCCAGTCTCTTTCATCTCCTATCATTCATTTACTACCTCAATGATCAAAGTTTAGCCGATTCCAACACTAGGAAGTCGGGGCACCAAGGAAAATATTCAGATTACAAAGTTATAATTTTCCTAATACAACTTTTCAGATATTTTAATATCTGATCAATTTGTCTTCTAATTAACAAATTATTCTTTAGCTCACGTTATTCTCATTGCAAATGTTGTAAATTGTTGGTTATCTGCACGAACCCACTTTTCACTATGAATCATCCATACATCATTTGTCTCAATCATTTACTTATTAACTAACTAAATAATCACAGAAATGCATAAACAAACAACAAAGTAGATGTGGTTACAATGAAATGATAGCGGATGTGCTCTAGTGGGCTAAACCGGTATGGCGGCTTAGTAGACAAAGGGACTGAGAAGGGCGCGAAAGACAAAAGACACTACACAGTTGATAATTCTAACAATTGAAATGCTAATTCTTTGCACATGAACGCTTACTCATTCGGGAATAATTGCAATGTATATATTTTTACGCTCAGTGTGTCGTCGTGATCTCTGTTGGAATCGTCCTTTTCTGTTGGAGAGTTCATCCGAGATTCTCTCTGCGTCCCTGGAGTCTTTGGTTAGAATGAATACTTCAGAGTAACATTCAGAAATGTTCTTATAGATAGAAGTTTCGGCGGTTGTCGGTCTTCGGGTTCAGTGGTACAGAATTCCTAGCTGCAGACTAGTAATTAGTATCGAAGATTTGCTCTTATTCTGTCGGTATCGATAGTCTCAGAGTTTAATGAACCTCTTGGTATTAGGGGGCAGTATTTTCATTTTTGGAAAAAAAAGGTTCCCGTTTTAAACAGGATATTTTGTCAGGAAAAGATGCTAGAATATGCATATAATTGACAGCTTTGGATAGAAAACACTCTAACATTTCCTAAACTGTAAAGATATTGTCTGTGAGTATAACAGAACTGATGTTGCAGGCGAAAGCCTGAGAAAAATCCAATCCGGAAGTGCCCCAGGTTTTGAAAGCGCAGCGTTCCAATGACTCCCTATTCAGCTGTGAATGTACCATCAACGAGCTTACACTTTCTATGTATTCCCCAAGGTGTCTACAGCATTGTGACGTAGTTTTACGCATTTCTGTTGAAGAATAGCCGTAGGCAGCCACATTGCGTAAGTGGTCACATGGTGGCTCCGAGAGAGATTCTCGCATAAAATACAGAGGTAGCCATTACTCCAATCGGTCAGAGTGAAAAACGAATTGTCCCGACTGATATCTTATCAAAAAGATATTAGAAAAACACATTGAGGATGAATTCTAAACAATGTTTGCCATGTTTCTGTCGATATTATGGAGCTAATTTGGAATATTTTTTGTGGTGACCACAATTTCCGGGCGATATCTCAGCCAAACGTGAAGAACAAATGGAGCTATTTCGCCTACAAAAATAATCTATTGGGAAAAAATAAACTATGGCTGTCTACCTGGGAGTCTCGTGAGTGAAAACATCCGAAGTTCATCAGAGGTAAACTATTTAATTTGATTGCTTTTCTGATTTCCGTGACAAGTTTGCCTGCTGCTAGCAAGGGATAATGCTATGCTAGGCTATGATAAACTTACACAAATGCTTGTCTAGCATTGGCTGTAAAGCATATTTTGAAAATCTGAGATGACAGGGTGATTAGCAAAAGGCTAAGCTGTGTTCCAATATATTTTACTTGTGATTTTCATGAATAGGAAGATTTTCTAGGAAGATTTATGTCCGTTGCGTTATGCTAATTAGTGTCAGATGATGACAACAGCCCGTTCACGGGCTGGGCGTCACTACAGGTTAACCGGTATGGTTAAGAATTCAGCAACGAGGAATGCATGGTCTCTACTCAAACTAAGGTGGTCTCTATATGGTCTCTACTCATTCCTAAGGTGGGGGTTATTTCCAGAACCGTAGTAGAGGGCTGTTCCATGATGCCAGATCAATGTCTGTGCTCATGGGGCGGGCCTATTACTTAGTTAAACTCCAAAGTGAATTGGAGTTTCCTTCATTAACTTGTTAACTTGCTGCAATCCCCCTATCGGGATAAGTGTCATCAATAACCGCTGAATAGCATAGCGCTACATTCAATAAATATTACTACAAATATTTATATTCATGAAATCACAAGTGCAATATAGGAAAACACAGCTTAGCCTTTTGTTAATCCACCTGTCGTGTCAGATTTTGAAATTATGCTTTACAGCCAAAGCAATCCAAGCGTTTGTGTAAATTCATCGATCGCACGACAACACATTAAGTACACTTAGCATCAGGAAGCTTGGTCACAAAAATCAGAAAGCAATCAAATTAATCATTTACCTTTGATGATCTTCAAATGTTTTCACTCACGAGACTCCCATAAAGGTTATTTTTATATCCAAAATACCTCTGTTTGTTTGTCGCGTTATGTTCAGAAATCCACAGGAAAAAGCGGTCAGACAACGCAGACGAAAATTCCAAATAGTTTCCATAATGTCCACAGAAATATGTCAAACGTTTTTTATAATCAATCCTCAGGTTGTTTTTAAAATATATAATGGATAATATATCAACCGCAAATGTATTTCACAGAAGGAGAGAGAAAATAAATACATATCCAAACTCTGTTGCGCGAGCAAAACTCATGTGACCAATTGATGCGATGTTATCGTTCTGGCTCATTTTTCAAAATAAAAGCCTGAAACTATGTCTGAAGACTGTTGACACCTTGAGGAAGCGATAGGAAAAGGAATCTGGTTCATATCCCTTTAAATCCAGCAAAGGGAGGCTATGGAACAAAGTAGAAAGTAGAAGCCACTTCCTGTTTTGATTTTCCTCAGGGTTTCGCCTGCAATATTAGTTCTGTTATACCCACAGACAATATTTTGACAGTTTTGGAAACTTTAGAATGTTTTCTATCTAATACTAATAATAATATGCATATATTAGCAACTGAGACTGAGGAGCTGGCCGTTTACAATGGGCACCTTTTCATCCAAGCTTCTCAATACTGCCCCTGCAGCCATAAAAAGTTAAACAGTTTAAAATCACATTACATAATTTCACAAATAGTTTCATCTTTACTCATTCATTTTATACAACAATTAGATGCAAGCCTCACAACTGAGACTCTTGTATAAACAGAGTTATGGTAATGTGGCTGTATTGTCTCTCATGAGTTTCACAAACATTAAACAAAATGGACCGGTCGTAGCTGTATTCTTCCCCCACCATGTACAAAACGTGGACATTGTTCAGTGGACATTGTTCAGTTCTCAAGTTCTGTGATGTGGAATAGGTTCCTTTGTTTTCCTGTGAGAGAGAGAGAGAGAGAGAGATGGTGCTCGCTGCACCCAAAGATGGCCACGTACTGACATAGACCTCTCCCCAACTTTACAACTGTTTTTTGACCTTGACAGTTTACAATCTAAGGTCACACCAAGCGTGCATGCATGTCGGCCTCTCTTATGTGGTTTCTACCTTTTCTAAGACTCAGGGCCTGGTCCGGGGTGAGCAGTTGCAGAATCTTCATCCAAATCAATGTTAGTGATCACTGTTCTGATGTTCAGAAGCTATTTACGATCATAGGAAATGGCAGAAACATGTGCAATACAAAAAAAACACATGAAATAACGAGAATTGGTCACGAGCCAGTACAATGGCAGCAATCCAGTGCAGTGCCTACCGGAACTCACCTGCACTGTCTACATTGCCTACTGTTGTCATGTTCTGTTGCATTATTCAACAAGTGTCAATAGCAGGATACCGTCGAATTAAAAAACAGGATTGGCTCTAGATTATACAGTACACATACTTTTTATTGTTTGCGAGATCAGATATAATATCATTATAGCCGAGTGTAAATTATTGGAAATTGTTCCTTTCAGCGCATTTGTTAACATTTCAACTGTATTAAGTGAAATTTCTTTTCAATTCCACAATAAATGAACACCCATCAAAATGAAGTTCTTTCCTCCCTTTCTGTGATACAAGTGTTAAGACGATGTGTTTACTCCCCACGAAGCGTTAGCGTTTTTACAGAGGCAACGGAAAGATAATGTATTCATTAAGCCCAATTCAGCTATAACCGGGGTGTGTTTGCAGGTAATTAAAAACATTTGACACACCTAAAGATGATCAATAAAGTAGTCAAAAGTTCAGCATTTGGTCCCATATTATCAGCACGCAATGACTACATCAAGCTTGTGACTCATCAAGCTATAAAACTTGGGTGCAGTTGCAATTACCCTGACATGCAAATTAGATACTTTACTTCCAGCGATTTCTCATTCACAAAAAGATTGAGTCATTCAAAATGCCTTAACCTTCAGTCTAACATTTTTTTTAAATGGAGCTGTGAGTCGGGAAGCAGGTGAAATGTTTAATAAAACAAAACAATGCCATGTCTACATGCCGATACACAAGAATAATAGCCTTGTAGTCATAGCAGATAATATTCTAATTTTTGGTGTTTTTAATATTCACATGGAAAAGTTAACAAACCTACTCCAAAAGGCTTTCGGAGCCATCATCGACTCAGTGGGTTTTGTCCCACATGTCTCTGGACCTAGTCATACTCTGTACCTAGTTTTGTCCCATGGAATAAACGCTGTGGATCTTAATGTTTTTCCTCATAATCCTGGACTATCGGACGACCATTTTATTACGTTTGCAATCGCAACAAATAATCTGCTCAGACCCCAACCAAAGAGCATCAAAAGTCGTGCTATAAATTCTCAGACATCCCAAAGATTCCTTGATGCCCTTCCAGACTCCCTCTGCCTACCCAAGGATGTCAGAGGACAAAAATCAGTTAACCACCTAAATGAGGAACTCAATTTAACCTTGCGCAAAACCCTAGATGCAGTTGCACCCCTAAAAACTAAAAACATTTGTCATAAGAAACTAGCTCCCTGGTATACAGAAAATACGCGAGCTCTGAAGCAAGCTTCCAGAAAATTGGAACGGAAATGGGGCCACACCAAACTGGAAGTCTTACGACTAGCTTGGAAAGACAGTACCGTGCAGTATTGAAGAGCCCTTACTGCTGCTCGATCATCCTATTTTTCCAACTTAATTGAGGAAAATAAGAACAATCCAAAATTTATTTTTGATACTGTCGCAAAGCGAACTAAAAAGCAGCATTCCCCAAGTGAGGATGGCTTTCACTTCAGCAGTAATACATTTGTGAACTTCAAACTCCTCCAAACCTCAGTTGTCCTGAGTCTGCACAACTCTGCCAGGACCTAGGATCAAGAGAGACACTCAAGTGTTTTAGTACTATATCACTTGACACAGTGATGAAAATAATCATGGCCTCTAAACTTCAAGCTGCATACTGGACCCTATCCCAACTAAACAACTGAAAGAGCTGCTTCCTGTGCTTGGCCGTCCTATGTTGAACATAATAAACGGCTCTCTATCCACCAGATGTGTACCAAACTCACTAAAAGTGCCAGTAATAAAGCCTCTCTTGAAAAAGGCAAACCCAGAAAATATAAAAACCTATCGGCCTATGTCGAATCTTCCATTCCTCTCAAATATTTTAGAAAAAGTTGTTGAGCAGCAACTCACTGCCTTCCTGAAGACAAACAACGTATACGAAATGCTTCAGTCTGGTTTTAGACCCTATCAAAGTACTGAGACTGCAATAGCGAAGGTGGTAAAGGACCTTTTCATGGCGTCAGACTGAGGCTCTGCATCTGTCCTCGTGCTCCTAGGCCTTAGTGCTGCTTTTGATATCATCGATCACCACATTCTTTTGGAGAGATTGGAAACCCAAATTGGTCTACACGGGCAAGTTCTGGCCTGGTTTAGATCTTATCTGTTGGAAAGATATCAGTTTGTCTCTGTGAATGGTTTGTCCTCTGACAAATCAACTGTAAATGTTGGTGTTCCTCAAGGTTCCGTTTTAGGACCACTATTGTTTTCACTCTATATATTTTACCTCTAGGGGATGTCATTCGAAAACATGTTAACTTTCATTGCTATGCGGATGACACACAGCTGTACATTTCAATGAAACATGGTGAAGCCCCAAAATTGCCCTCGCAAGAAGCCTGTGTTTCAGACATAAGGAAGTGGATGGCTGCCAACTTTTTACTTTTAAACTCAGACAAAACAGAGATGCTTGTTTTTTGTCCCAAGAAACAAAGAGATCTTCTGTTGAATCTGACAATCAATCGTCTCAAAAAAAACTTTAAAAGGACCTCGACGTTACTCTGGACCCTAATCTCTCTTTTGACGAACATATCAAGACTGTTTCAAGGACAGCTTTTTCCATCTACGTAACATTGCAAAAATCAGAAACTTTCTGCCCAAAAATTATGCAGAAAAATTAATCCTTGCTTTTGTTACTTCTAGGTTAGATTACTGCAATCCTTTACTTGTTAAGGCTTTCTTCCGATGAAGGAGAGGCGGACCAAAATGCAGCGTGGTTATTTCGATACATGTTTAATAAAATATAAACACGAACAATACAAAACAATAAACGTAACGTGAAAACCTAAACAGCCTTATCTGGTGCAAACAAACACAGAGACAGGAACAATCACCCATGAAACACTCAAAGAATATGGCTACCTAAATATGGTTCCCAATCAGAGGCAGGTAAACACCTGCCTCTGATTGAGAACCAATCCAGGCAACCATAGACTTTTCTAGACAACCCCACTAACCACAATCCCATACCCTAGAAAAAACCCCTAGACAAAACACACCACATAAATAACCCATGTCACACCCTGGCCTGACCAAAATAATAAAGAAAACACAAAATACTAAGACCAGGGCGTGACAGAACCCCCCCCCCCCCCCCCAAGGTGCGGACTCCCGGCCGCACACCTAAACCCATAGGGGAGGGTCCGGGTGGGCGTCTGTCCACGGTGGCGGCTCCGGCGCGGGACATGGACCCCACTCCAACAAAGTCTTAGTCCGCTTACATTGCGGTCCTTAGATTGGCGACCCTCGCCGCCGACCTTGGCCTAGTAACCCTAACCAAGGGCCCCACTGGACTGAGGGGCAGCTCCGGACTGAGGGACAGCTCCGGACTGAGGGACAGCTCCGGACTGAGGGACAGCTCGGGACTGAGGGACAGCTCGGGACTGAGGGGTAGCTCGGGACTGAGGGATAGCTCGGGACTGAGGGGAAGCTCGGGACTGAGGGGAAGCTCGGACAGGTTGATGGCTCTGGCAGATCCTGAGACAGCAGGAGCGGGAGAGATACTCTTAAATGATCGGCTATGAAAAGCCAACTGACATTTACTCCTGAGGTGCTGACTTGTTGCACCCTCGACAACTACTGTGATTATTATTACTTGACCATGCTGGTCATTTATGAACATTTGAACATCTTGGCCATGTTCTGTTATAATCTCTACCCGGCACAGCCAGAAAAGGACTGGCAAACCCTCATTGCCAGGTTCTTCTCTAGCTTTCTTCCTAGGTTTTGGCCTTTCTAGGGAGTTTTTCCTAGCCACCGTGCTTCTACACCTGCATTGCTTGCTGTTTGGGATTTAGACTGGGTTACTGTACAGCACTTTGAGACATCAGCTGATGTAAGAAGGGCTATATAATTTATTTATTTTTTATTTGAATAATACCAACTAGTGGGTAAACATAAGAGAGTGACATATGAAGGGGAGGAAAGGATGAAGGTAATGACATCCATGCACCGACAGTACTTCCGGTGCCGACAGAGATGGCCGCCTCGCTTCGCGTTCCTAGGAAACAATGCAGTATTGTGTTTTTTACATGTTATTTCTTACATTGGTACCCCAGGTAATCTTAGGTTTCACTACATACAGTCGGGAGGAACTACTGCATATAAGAGCAACGTCAACTCACCATCATTACGACCAGGAATATGACTTTCCCGAAGCGGATCCTGTGTTCTGTCTTCCACCCAGGACAATGGATCGGATCCTAGCTGGCGACCCAAAACAGCGACGTCGTAAAAGAGGCAAAAGAAGGGGTCTTCTGGTCAGGCTCCGGAGACAGGCACATCGCGCACCCCTCCCTAGCATAGTACTCGCCAATGTCCAGTCTCTTGCCAACAAGGTTGACGAAATCCGAGCAAGGGTAGCATTCCAGAGAGACATCAGGGACTGTAACGTTCTTTGCTTCATGGAAAATTGGCGACTGTGCAGCCAGCTGGTTTCTTCACGCATCGCGCCGACAGAAACAACCATCTTTCTGGTAAGAAGAGGGGCGGGGGAGTATTCCTTATGATTATCGAGACGTGGTGTGATCATAACAACATACAGGAACTCAAGTCCTTCTGTTCACCTGACTCAGAATTCCTCACAATTAAATGTCGACCTCACTATCTTCCAAGGGAATTTTCTTCGATTATATTCCCCCCCCAAGCAGACACATCGATGGCCCTGGACGTACTTTATTTGACTCAATACAAACTGGAAACCACATATCCTGAGGCTGCATTCATTGTAGCTGGGGATTTTAACAAGGCTAATCTGAAAACAAGACTCCCTAAATTGTATCAGCATATCGATTGCGCAAACAGGGCTGGTAAAACCCTAGATCATTGTTATTCTAACTTCCGCAACGCATATAAGGCCCTCCCCCGCCCTCCTTTCGGAAAAGCTGACCACAACTCCATTTTGTTGCTCCCAGCCTACAGACAGAAACTAAAACAAGAAGCTCCCGCGTTCAGGTCTGTTCAACGCTGGTCCGACCAATCTGATTCCACGCTTCAAGACTGCTTCGATCACGTGGATTGGGATATGTTCCGCATTGCGTCCAACAACAACATTGACGAATACGCTGATTCGGTGAGCGAGTTCATTAGAAAGTGCATTGACGATGGCGTACCCATAACAACAATTAAAACATTCCCAAACCAGAAACCGTGGATTGATGGCAGCATTCGCGTGAAACTGAAAGCGCAAACCCCTGCTTTTAACCAGGGCAATGTGACCGGAAACATGACCGAATACAAACAGGGGTTCGCGTTTTCAGTTTCACGCGAATGCTGCCATCAATCCACGGTTTCTGGTTTGGGAATGTAACAAGCTAAGTGTCAGTATAGAGACAAAGTAGAGTCACAATCCAACGGCTCAAACACAAGAGGTATGTGGCAGGGTCTACAGTCAATCACGGATTACAAAAAGAAAACCAGCCCCGTTGCGGACCAGGATGTCTTGCTCCCCGACAGGCTAAATAACTTTTTTGCTCGCTTTGAGGACAATGCAGTGCCACTGACACGGCCCGCAACCAAAACCTGCGGACTCTCCTTCACTGCAACCGAGTAAAACATTTAAACGTGTTAACCCTCACAAGGCTACAGGCCCGACGGCATCCCCAGCCGCGTCCTCAGAGCATGCGCAGACAAGCTGGCTGGTGTGTTTACGGACATATTCCATCAATCCTTATCCCAGTCTGCTGTTCCCCCTATGTGAGAATGTTGTTCATTGACTACAGCTCAGCATTTAACACCATAGTACCCTCCAAACTCGTCACCAAGCTCGAGGCCCTGGGTCTCGACCCCGCCCTATGCAACTTGGTACTGGACTTCCTGACGGGCCGCCCCCAGGTGGTGAGGGTAGGTAACAACATCTCCACCCCGCTGATCCTCAACACTGGGGCCCCACAAGGGTGCGTTCTGAGCCCTCTCCTGTACTCCCTGTTCACCACGACTGCGTGGCCATGCATGCCTCCAACTCAATCATCAAGTTTGCGGACGACACTACAGTGGTAGGCTTGATTACCAACAACGACGAGACGGCCTACAGGGAGGAGGTGAGGGCCCTCGGAGTGTGTTGTCAGGAAAATAACCTCACACTCAATGTCAACAAAACAAAGGAGATGATTGTGGACTTCAGGAAACAGCAGAGGGAGCACCCCCCTATCCACATCGACTGGACGGTAGTAAGTTTTA
This sequence comes from Oncorhynchus mykiss, assembly GCF_013265735.2. Lineage (NCBI taxonomy): Eukaryota > Metazoa > Chordata > Actinopteri > Salmoniformes > Salmonidae > Oncorhynchus > Oncorhynchus mykiss. The sequence goes on from NC_048572.1 coordinate 30,715,769, forward strand.
AGTTTCTCAGTGTACACATCACGGACAAACTGAATTGGTCCACCCACACAGACAGCGTTGTGAAGAAGGCGCAGCAGCGCCTGTTCAACCTCAGGAGGCTGAAGAAATTCGGCTTGTCGCCAAAAGCACTCACAAACTTCTACAGATGCACAATCGAGAGCATCCTGTCGGGCTGTATCACCGCCTGGTGCGGCAACTGCTCCGCCCATAACCGTAAGGCTCTCCAGAGGGTAGTGAGGTCTGCACAACGCATCACCGGGGGCAAACTACCTGCCCTCCAGGACACCTACACCACCCGATGTCACAGGAAGGCCATAAAGATCATTAAGGACAACAACCACCCGAGCCACTGCCTGTCCACCCTGCTATCATCCAGAAGATGAGGTCAGTACAGGTGCATCAAAGCAGGGACCGAGAGACTGAAAAACAGCTTCTATCTCAAGGCCATCAGACTGTTAAACAGCCACCACTAACATTGAGTGGCTGCTGCCAACACACTGACTCAACTCCAGCCACTTTAATAATGGAAATTGATGGAAATTGATGGAAAAAATATATCACTAGCCACTTTAAACAATGCTACTTAATATAATGTTTACATACCCTACATTACTCATCTCATATGTATATGTATATACTGTACTCTATATCATCTACCGCATCTTTATGTAATACATGTATCACTAGCCACTTTAAACTATGCCACTTTGTTTACATACCCTACATTACTCATCTCATATGTATATATTGTACTCGATACCATCTACTGCATCTTGCCTATGCCGTTCTGTACCATCACTCATTCATATATCTTTATGTACACATTCTTTATCCCTTTACACTTGTGTGTATAAGGTAGTAGTTTTGGAATTGTTAGGTTAGATTACTCGTTGGTTATTACTGCATTGTCGGAACTAGAAGCACAAGCATTTCGCTACACTCGCATTAACATCTGCTAACCATGTGTATGTGATAAATTAAATTTGATTTGATTTGATGTGTGAATCATAATGATTAACAGGTGCGCTTTGTCATGAGTGCCAGGTGTGCGTAAGGATGAATCCCAGGACCGGTGGTTAGTATTCCGGCGAAGTCGTACACCGGAGGGGAGGAGTAGGAGAAGACGTGAACGTACCCACCCTCTGACGCACGGCCCTAGCCGCAGGATGATGCCGACCCCGAGGACAAGGACAAGGAGTGGGTTGGTCGGCGAATGTGGAAATCATGGCTGTTGGGGTCCAGAATGTCCGCCACCGGAACCCAACACCGCTCCTCTGGGCCATACCCCTCCCAGTCCACCAGATACTGGAGCCGACCTCCACAATGTCAGGAGTCCAGTAGGGATCTGACAGCGTACGCCGGACCTCCCCTCGATGTCCAAGGGGGTGGAGGTGTGTCGTGGGGGACAGTATCAGCTAGGGGACCAGGAACCACCAGCCTGAGAATGGAGGCATGAAGATGGTGAGATATGATAGTGATAGATGTAACCTGTAAGTCACCTTGTTGACAGGGCAGGTGGAGTGGGAGGTTCCTGGTAGAGATCCAGGATGGAACACAGAGGTCTCACTGCGGTAGCAGTGAGTCTCACGTGTGCATTCCTTTTGATGGACGGCGTGCTGGAGTCTCACATGCACGTTTCTCCACACCTCCTCCAGGCTCCGGAACCACTCATCTAACACAGAAGCCGAGGTCTGGAGCCGGCTGGAAACCCAAAACACACTGGAAGGGGGTCAACCCTGTGGTAGGAGTGATGTCGGGAGTACTCTGCCCAGGGAAGGAATCGTGTCCACTCACCCTGACGGTCCTGACAGTGACTCCTCAGGAACCTCCCCAGCTCATCCTCTCCACCTGTCCGTTGGACTGAGGCCGGTACCCGGAGGTGAGGCTGACCGTGACCCCGAGCTTCTCCAAGAAGGCCCTCCATACTCTAGATGTAAATTGGGGGCCACAGTCGGAGACAATGTCCTCTGGAAGGCCATAATGCCAGAAGACATGCTGGAAGAGTGCCTCGGCGACCTAGAGAGCAGTGGGGAAACCCAGAAGAGGGATTAACTGACCCAAACTGACTACAAACAGTACTCTGATGAAGAAGCATAAAAAAATCTAGTTGCCATTTTTTTTATTCTAATCACGTCACTATGCAACAAGGTTACTAAGAGAATACAAATCTGTGTGAATAATAAAATAACACCCCAAAAGAAAACAATGCTGTATCTAGGTAGTTGGTTTTATCTGATATTGATGAGATACTGAAAGACAAGCTACCTGTATGAAATCAACAACTTTTTTTACGATGAGGCATAGAGGAAGGATAAGCCCCAAAACAGATTTCAAGCTCAGAACAACCTACAGATGCTATGGTGCCTGCGTCAATAAGCCCAAACACAGCCCAAACACACACACGTGCACACACCACTGACACACACACGCATGCATGTGCACATACACTCACACACACACACACACACACACGTCTCTGACTCATAGCGTAGGAGAGCAGCACGCAATCTACAACTAAAGACTTGTGTAACATTCACTCACATACAGGTTTATAACAATACTACTCCTGATAAACGCAATAGCTGGAGGCTGTCGTAAATACACACACTAAACCAGAGCATGAAGATATACAGAGCAAATAAAAAGGATGTAGTGTATTTGGAACTGAGAGTGAACTGCAATGTACTAAACAGTTTCAACACTAGTCGACATGTACAAATTCCACTTATTGTACATCCATATCTGCTCTAGTCTTAGATTCATTTGATTTTTTTTTCCTTTGAGGAAATACTAGTTGTATGCCTCTTTTTTCCTCATTAATCACCCTTCATTATTGCTGGGTTTGGACTGTTTTTGAACTGTGTAGCCATTGTTTTTGAACTGTGTAGCTATTGTTAATGAACAGTGTATTTATTGTTGACTGTGCAGCCATTGTTTTTGAACTGTGTATCTATTGTTAATGAAGAGTGTATTTATTGTTGACTGTGCAGCCATTGTTTTTTAACGGTGTATCTATTGTTAATGAACAGTGTATTTATTGTTGACTGTGCAGCCATTGTTTTTTAACTGTGTATCCGTTGTTTTTGAACTGTGTATCCATTGTTTTTTTAACTGTGTATTTATTGTTTTTTTTTAACTGTGTATCTATTTATTTTTTTAACTGTGTATCCGTTGTTTTTTAACTGTGTATCCGTTGTTTTTGAACTGTGTATCCATTGTTTTTTAACGGTGTATCTATTGTTTTTTTGAACTGTGTATCCGTTGTTTTTTGAACTGTGTATCCGTTGTTTTTGAACTGTGTATCCATTGTTTTTTAACGGTGTATCTATTGTTTTTTTTTAACTGTGTATCCATTGTTTTTGAACTGTGTATCCATTGTTTTTTAACGGTGTATCTATTGTTTTTTTTTAACTGTGTATCCATTGTTTTTGAACTGTGTATCCATTGTTTTTTAACGGTGTATCTATTGTTTTTTTTTAACTGTGTATCCATTGTTTTTGAACTGTGTATCCATTGTTTTTTGAACTGTGTATCTATTGTTTTTTTTTTAACTGTGTTTCCAAGCAAGGCTAACAGTGCAGCCAGTGAATTGGCCTTGTTATGAAGATTATATATGTGTACTAATCATTGTCTGTGTTGCATTGTGTATTGTTCATACTCACCCGTTTCCCTCCCTGGTGCAAGTACATAGTTTGAAGGGTGTGTTGTTGTGTGTGTTCATTACCGTTCCTTTGTTACAGTGAGGCGTGTTGTGCCAAGTATACTGAGGGGGCCTTGCTGCGTGTTCATCACTAGTGTTTTGTCAGCACTTCTGGGTCTGATGTCATTGGCGGTGAGGTGAAATCATGGTCAATGAAGTTTAGCCCTTCCACGGGGAGCAACTCTGCCATCTCATCAGGCTCATCTGCCTGCAATAGCATGAGGGACACAGTGTATAAAACAGGAAAACGTTAGCCGTTTTTGGCTAATTACCCACAATGCTAGTTATATTTCCCAGAGAGGATATGGAAATTGGTGTACCGAGGAGAAGGGTAGTACACAGTGGAGAGAGAGAAAGGAGAGAGGGTGAATGGAGGAGGGAGAGAGAGAGTGAGAAAAAGAGAGAGAGAGAGAGGAGGAAGGTAGGAGAGAGAAACAGAGAGATGGAGAATAACTGTGGGGAATGGTGAAGGGGAAATATATTCACATATAAGAATAAACAAAGCAGAGAGTGGGCTTGATGAGCCATTGAAATGAGAGTTGGGAGCGACCGCTGGATACAGATGTGTGTGTGTGTGTGTGTGTGTGTGTGTGTGTCTATCAGTGTTGAAATAGTCCAGTTGAGGGGCTACTATGTAAACACAGAGATGAGGAGATGAGAGGCTGAGCTGGTGATGGGTAGGTCCTACTCTTGAGCAGAGAGCAGTAGACATCACCACCAGAGAGGATTTACAGACCTGGGCCCGGTTTTTAACGATACCGATGGAACAGGAATATGAGTGTTTTAACGATGCATCTTTTCTACAAAGGCCCAAGGTCGCTAAGTGTGTTGTTGGAGCACGTGTCGACACTGATAGGATTGAAAGAAAGGGAACGCTGCTCTCGGATGAGCTTTCTCCATTCAAATCTTTTCTTGACATTATAATTATTTGACAATGCTGATGATGGATTCAGATCCTAGAGAGATACTGTATTATCACCTACGGCTGCAAATATTGAGGCGGCTTGTTATAGCGCTTACCCAATGAAAATGCACTAAATCACAGATTTGGCACATCATTGCGCACGTTAGGCTACACATCATGAAATATATTGAGACGATACAGACAGTAACCTACAAGTAGCAAAACAGAACTCGAGGGATTGAACAAGAAATGTATTTCAATATGACTGTCTATAGTCCACTGTTTATATTTTAACGCAGTCATCATGGTTTTCATTTGAAGCATATTGATATGATATATGATTATTATGAATAATTGTAGATGGTAATGAGTATTTGTTTGTATAATGCATCATTTAAAATAAAGCGGGAGCTAATTCATCGTTCAACCATCATCCACAATATTGCAACCATTCATTTTGTCTCCTGATTTAATGCGAACGCAACATGGAAAATGTCAGTGATTATTAAATACCTACAGTCAAATCGTTCCCTAAGTTGTAGACCTCAGCTGAATCGGGTAATGAATGGTGTGGCTGTTGTTAGATTGTAAACTGTCATGGTCAAAACATATATAAATTCAATGGTTGCAAAGATGGGTCGAGGTCTGTCTGTGATAAAGAGATTCTCTGCTGTTTTTGACACCACACTCCACAAGCGCCCTGCGGGCTCTTGTCTTATCTTATCTTAATTATTATACAGTCACATGGTCAAGTGCTGCAAAGAAAGACCTAGTTAAGCTGAAGCTGGACCAGAACAGAGTGGCACATTTTGCTCTTCATTGTAATCAGAGGGCTCATATCAATACTATGCATGCCAGTCTCTCTTGACTAAGAATTGTAAGTACAAGTATTTATCTTCAACTCGCAATCTGTGGATTCTATTCGATTAGATAGATTGAAATTGTACGTTAAACATCACAGGATAGTTGAAAGATACGTGTTGTGTAGAAATCCGAAGTGGGTGGCCAGCAGAGATAGATGGGATGGGCTGAGGGAAGCTGAGGGTTGGGATGTGGAATTGGAGACAAGTGGGAGTGGAGTTGCTGTGTGGGAGATAGAATGATGGTCAAAGATAAAAGTTTTAAAACAATTATAATAATGTAAAGTCAAAATAAAACATAATAAAAAGTCAATTTGAATGAAACTGAGGGGCAGTGTTTTTACATCTAATGCCGGTTTGCCTGAGGCTGATAACGTGCAGGTGTTTGTACACACTGTACACACACACACTCTCATTCAAATAAACACATACAAGAACACACACATGCATGTAATAGTGCCAGACATGCACACAAACATGTACAGTTGGCATTGCTGTTATGATTTCAGTTGTCCTTGATGTCCTTTGTTTTCTTTTTTCATTTTTGCATTTTTGTTTGCTGTTTTCTTCTGTCTTTTCTTTTTTTATCTTTAGTTAATTCTCTTGGTTGTTGGTGCATTGGGGGGGTTCTTGGGGGTGGGGAATGGAATTAATTGTATTTTAATTTTAAAAATGTATTCGTGGGGGGGACTGTGGGAGGGGTCTCGAATGGTTGAGGGACAGCTATTGGGGAACTGTGGGTGGATCTTGAAGGGTTCGGGTTCACTTTTTTGGCCTGGTGGTAGATTGGTCAACATGCCCTTGAGCAGGGCATTGACCCTGGATGCTTCTGTGTGTCACTCTGAATGGGAATCTGTAGTTGTTGAGCCGCTTCACTGCAAGTATATTGTATGTTTTGGATATTCAATTAATAATAATAAAAAAAAAAATATATATATATATATATATATATCGATATCATACCAGTCATCAATTAATAATTCTCTCATATCAGTCTCATTCAGGAACGTCGTTGACTTCGTAAATCTGCACGAATCCTGACCTAAGTGATGAATAATCGATACACAAATTGGATGAATTATTTATTTTCTGAACTAATTAAATAATCACACAGCAATACATAAACACACACACATGGTATAGGTTATTGATTACTAACACAATGCAATGAAAACAGTCTCTAGTGGACTAACAGAAGAATGACCATTTGGTTACACATTGGAAAAGGGGGTGGGGAAAGATAAAGGAGAGGGAGAGACAAAGAGAGTTGATTATCATACATACATTTGGAAACTACGTTCACCATAAATATGAAAATGTAGCACCCTAACAGCCGCTCATTTGGATTAGAAATGCAACATACACACTACCTTTCAAAAGTTTGGGGTCACTAAGAAATGTCCTTGTTTTTGAAAGAAAAGCACATTTTTTGTCCATTAAAATAACATAAAATTGATCAGAAATACAGTGTAGACATTGTTAATGTTGTAAATGACTGTTGGAGCTGGAAACGGCATCTTTTTTAATGGAATATCTAGGCGTACAGAGGCCTATTATCAGCAACCATCACTCCTGTGTTCCAATGGCACACTGTTAGCTAATCCAAGTTTATAATTTTAAAAGAATAATTGATCATTAGAAAACCCTTTTGCAATTATGTTAGCACAGCTGAAAACTGTTTTTCTGATTAAAGAAGAAATAAAACTGGCTGTCTTTAGACTAGTTGAGTATCTGGAGCATCAGCATTTGTGGGTTCGATTACAGGCTCAAAATGGCCAGAAACAAAGACATTTCTTCTGAGAGTCGTGAGTCTATTCTTGTTCTGAGAAATGGAGGCTATTCCATGCAAGAAATTGTCAAGAAACTGAAGTTCTCGTACAACGCTGTGTACTACTCCCTTCACACAACAGTGCACTCTGTCTCTAACCAGAATAGAAAGAGGATTGGGAGGCCCTGGTGCACAGATGTGCAAGAGAACAAGTACATTAGAGTGTCCAGTTTGAGAAACAGACGCCTCACAAGTCCTCAACTGGCAGCTTCATTAAATAGTACCTGCAAAACACCTGTCTCAACATCAACAGTGAATAAAGAGGTGACTCCGGGATGCTGGCTTTCTAGGCAGTGTTGCAAAGAAAAAGCCTTATCTCAGACTGGACAACAAAAAGAAAAGATTAAGATGGGCAAAAGAACACAGACACTGGACAGAGGAACTCTGCCTATAAGGCCAGCATCCCGGAGTCGCCTCTGTTGACGTTGAGACTGGTGTTTTGCGGTTACTATTTAATGAAGCTGCCAGTTGAAGACTTGTGAGGCATCTGTTTCTCAATCTAGACACTCTAATGTCCTTGTCCTCTTGCCAAGTTGTGCACCGGGGCCTCCCACAACTCTTTCTATTCTGGTTAAAGCCAGTTCAGAACAAATACAAGGAAGTGTACAGTATTATACAAAGCCACGATTGCATGGAACTCCCTTTCATCTCATATATCGCAAGTGAACAGTAAACCTGGTTTCAAAAAACAAATAAAGCAACACCTCAGCGCAACACCTCTCCCCCATGTGACCTACTTTTTTGTGTGTATGTACTGACATGTACTGTATAGATGTGCGCGCACACACACAGACACACACTCCCCTCAGGAGTCTTGATGTTTATGCTGAGATAGCGTGGCAACAGCAGATCTTGCTCAGCACTCGCTCTTCATATTAGTCGTGCTGGTGCAGCAAATAGACAGGGAACATCCACATTTTCCAACATGGAGGCCAGTATAACAGGCAGCCTAGATTGATTCCTCAGCCTGGCTGTTTGTTTTCTCTTGCCTGTCTGGCTGGCTGGCTGGCTGTATGTCTGGCTGGCTGCCTGTGTGTCTGGCTGCCTGCCCAGCCAGGTCACTCGAGATCCAAGGCGACATTCAACATTCTACCAGGTCCCCAGGATGTCAGGAGATGCCTTCAAAACCGGCCACTGAGGCATGGTGAGCGCTATTACTATCAAGTAGGCTTGCGGCAGTCTGCCTAGCTGCCTGTCTGTTGGTCTGTCTGTCTTTCTGCCTGGCTGCCTCCTGATCTGTTGTTTGGTTGTGTCCTGCCCAGGAATGAGTCCTGAATTGGGCTGCCTGTGTAAACGCAGCCTAGAAGTCAGCCTTGGAGTTTCGTCAGCAACACCTGACAAAGGAGGGCACTCCGAGCGAGTTGCTATGGTTAGGGATTCACCCTAAATTTCCCAGTCACACTTTTGTCAAGACTTCACTTAATCTAGCAGGCTCTTCCCCTGACCACACAGCACATTCGGAAAGTATTCAGACCACTTTACTTTTTCCATGTTTTGTTACTTTTTCCGCAAATTGTTTTTTTCCCCATCATCAATCTACACACACTACCCTATAATAAGAATGCAAAAACAGGTTTAAAAAAAACTTAAATATTATATTTACATAAGTATTCAGACCTTTTACTCAGTACTTTGTTGAAGCAATTTTGGCAATGATTACAGCCTCAAGTCTTCTTGGGTATGACTACAAACTTGGCACACCTGTATTTGGGGAGTTTCTCCCATTCGTCTCTGCAGATCCTCTCAAGCTCTGTCAGGTTGGATGGGGAGTGTTTCTGCAAAGCTATTTGCACGTCTCTCTGGAGGAGTTAGATCGGGTTCAAGTCCGGGATCTGGCTGGGCCACTCAAGGACATTCAGATACTTGTCCCGAAGCCACTCCTGCGTTGTCTTGGCTGTCTGCTTAGGGTTGTTGTCCTGTTGGAAGGTGAACCTTCGCCCCAGTCTGATGTCATGAGTGCTCTGGAGCAGGTTTTCATCAAGGATCTCTCTGTACTTTGCACCATTCATCTCTCCATCAATCCTGACTATTCTCCCAGCCCCTGCTGCTGAAAAATATCCCCACAGCATGATGCTGCCACCACCATGCTTCACCGTAGGGACAGTGCCAGGTTTCCTCCAGACGTGACACTTGGCATTCAGGCCAATGAGTTCAATCTTGGCTTCATCAGACCAGAGAATTGTTGGTATCCTTCCACAGATCTGTGCCTCGACACAATCCTGTCTCGGAGCTCTACGGACAATTCCTTTTACCTCATGGCTTGGTTTTTGCTCTGACATGCGCTGTCAACTGTGGGACCGAAAGGCACACAGGTGTGTGCCTTTCCAAATCATGTCCAATCAATTGAATTTACCACAGGTGGACTCCAATCAAGGTTTTGAAACATGTCAAGGATGATCAATGGAAACAGGATGCACCTGAGCTCAATTTCAAGTCTCTTAGCAAAGGGTTTGAACACTTATGTAAATAAGATATTTCTGAATGAAAAAACAAAAAATTGCTAACATTTAAAGAAATGTTTTGCTTTGTCATTGCAGGGTATTGTGTCTAAAGGGATAAGGAAAATACATTTTTAATCAATTTTTTAATAAGGCTGTAACGTAAGAAAATGTGGAAATAGGGAAGGGGTCTGAATACTTTCCGAATGCACTGTATGTCATAGTTGTAGGTCATCTTATAGAAAACACTGAAAACAGAAAAAAGTTTCATTGTATTTCTTTGTGCTAATTCCCTGTCCCTCCTACAGTCCTTTCAAGTCATTTGAAATGCAGTACACTTTTTTCAATCTTTCTCTCTCTCAGTTTGCTCATGTCTGTCACGGTGCTGTGGTACTTTGTGTTGCTCAGCACGATGTTCCCCTATCTCCCCATAATCCTCTCTCTGTGTGAAGCCCAGGACTTGGCTTTCCTACTTCATTGATCCTCCCTCGGTTTCTCCCCCTCTCCTCTACTCTCCTTCCCCATGCATTGCTTATCTCTCTCTCCCTTTCTACCCTTCTCTTTCACTCTTTCTGTTGCTGTTTTATGACTTTCTCTCATCCCCCTCTCCCTCCTAAACTCATTCTCCCTGAAGTAGGATGGATGGATAGCCTAATACTGTATAAGCTATAGGAGGATTGAGCACCACCACCACCCACCTCCTCATGATCCTCTCTGTGTTTACATCTCAATGACCTTCGACCTCATAGCTCCGTATCCCTCCGTCCTCATCTATGCGTCACCACAGTCCTTACGGCGATGCAGGCATCGTCATTCGTTTCCCTGTTCTCGCAGAGCCCCTGGGGGAAAAGTGAAAATACACACAGACAGACACATACACACGCCCCCGACTCCACGCAGGAATAAACATTTGTTATACACCTGCCCGCCCGCGCTGCTGCTCCTAAGTTCATGAATATTCATCAAAGCAGACAACCAGGCCCAGGGAGACAAATTTTCTGGATGGCCACGATTGGCCACTTCATCTTCAGGAATGACACAGTGTTTATTTATTTATTTGTTTTCCTTCCTTGAACCCAGATTAGGAGAGGTCTCCAATGCAGTAGTGTGTATGTGTGTTAGAAGAAAGACTGCAGCAAAGAGAGAGACAGACAGACAGACAGACAGACAGGCAGACAGACAGGCAGACAGACAGAAAGAGAGAGAGAGAGAGAGAGAGAGAGAGGCAGCCGCTGCGCATACATTTATCAGTTGTCCACGGTCGCTGCATCGCTGCATGGTCCCGGAGTACCATCTCCCATAAAACAGCTAGCAATCCCAGGGTGCACCGCTCTGTGTGCTTTGGGCCTGCTGGAGCGCCTGGTTGTGCTGCTGTGCTCTGATTAAGACTGTTTGCTTTCCTCACTGCCTAGTTCTGAACCACACACACAGGCATATGCGAACACGTGAACAAACATACACTCATGTGTGCGCAACACACTCCCAGCACACTGGGGACTCTCCCCATCTCTCCCCTTCCTTAGGAATAGCATGAGGAGGACCTGGGTGAAAACACCCGCAGCAAAAGATTGAGGCTCAGCAGTACATCCCGACATCATCTGAACATAGACAACATGTTTTTAAAACGCAGATGGACATGTCAATTCAACAAGGAGCTGAAACTGCTTTATCACATTATGTTAAAGGGTACGTTTGCTCCTTTAGACCATACGGTTACAGTAAGTTCCTCACCCTGACAGTAGTCCATGTGCTAGAAGAGACTAAAAGTCACGGTTTAGATTTTAGGGGAAGTATGGGATTCAAATAAGAGAAAGTTGTTATCCTGCCACTTTCTTTGGTAAACAGCTAAGACATGGAACAGGAGAAATGTAACCACTCTTAAATGTCACTACTATCTTCAACCAACTCCTCTCTTCGCCGGGTGTTCCTGAAACAAACTATAGGATAAAGTGTGATCCCACATTCCATGGAGCTCAATGGAGCGCTAATGACACCACTTATAGCAATTACAGAGTAGCAAACCGGCAGCGTGAACAATGTGAAGCATCACCCACGCAGTCCTCCCACCAACCAACATCATTAATTCACCACCTTCACTTCGCATTTTAATGGTGCGACACGTTAATTACAGTACCGTTTCAATGTTTGGTGGGAAAGTTCAATATTTTTGTCCATCATTTTCGAAAGAATATTTCTGTGTGAAGCTTGATAGTATATTATTGTGATATTTTGTTATTTCTTGGGCCAACAGAACCTGTACTCCTTGGCCTACCCAATTCGTTACTTTTCTCAGAACCCAGCCCCTTCGTTCCTCCATTTTTGTTTTTACCTGTACCCTGTTTGCCCACCTTTTCCCTCTGTTTCTCTCTCTCCTCTCCTTTCTCTCCCCGTCACCTTAAAGCTCTGCCCATACAATGGAAAGATAAGCAATTAAATGAGTTGTCAGAGAGAGTTCTGACAGCTATTACAAGGTGTGGGGGAATTCATACTGAAGAATGGCTCCCTGTGCTCCCTCTCTGAGACAGAGAGGAGGTGAGGAGGGGGAGGATAAATTGAGAGAGAGAGAGAGAGAGAGAGTGAGAGTGTTTGTGTTTGTGTGTGTGTGTGCGCACACGCATTTGTGTGTGCGTGTGGAGGAGGGGTACAGGGAGGGAGGGAGGGAGGGAGAGATTGAGTGGAAGAGGAGAAAGAGAGAGAGAGAGAGAGCTAGAGGGTGAGAGAGAAGGTGTGGAACTGATCCAAGACCAGCCAGGATGCACTGTCATGCCAGTGCTGAATCTCAGAGAGGAGATAAAGAACCCTAGGGCACACACACACACACACACACACACACACACACACAGTACCCCCCACCCCCCAAACCCATCCCCCCGTCCCGCACACACATCAGTCACATCTGCAGAGCCTACCCATCTGCTCCTCTGGGAGATGAGTGTGCTTGAGCACAGCTATTGTAAGCACACTCACTCCACAAACACTATTTAGGCCTCAGATACAGCCTTTCATTGGCTAATGGCATTCTCCCTTCAATTCACGAAGGTGGATAGATACATCCGGTAGATTCAACCATTCTAGTCTGTCTCTCAGAAGCAAACACATATTCTATTTAACTGTTAACTTTCCTCACATTCTTTAAACCAGAAGCTATTCCCTAACTCAAATTCAACTAAACCAAGGCGAAGAAGTTATCAATCGAAAACAACAAAAAAACATCCTTTAGTAATGACAATACACATTTGTTTGGGGTCATAATATGTCTTAAAACGTACCCAAACACAAATGATGTATTTGTTGTAGTAACGATATACATATATATATATATATATATATATATATATATATATTGAATTATTACACTGTTTACAATGTGGATCTTAGAAAGGTGTTGTTGGTGGAGTAACGGATGTATCCCACCTCAACATTTCTAGGGATAACAGCCACACGTTGAGTTTGTTGACGGTTCATTAATTGCCATGACTCTTATCACTGCCATATTACTGTCCATCTAGTGTGGTTAATAGGCATCAGTATAAGACTTCACAGTGTTCTCCTCCCTCTCATCCCTCCAATGGGATCGGCACTCCACCAAAGGATTAGCAACTAATTGATATTTGTTTTTGTGTCCATTTGGAGCTGTGACAAAGGCTCAGCGCTCCCATTGTCATGTAAATCACGTCGCTTTTTAATTTCAGTAAGCGCTAGGACGTAGCGCCGTGGTTCATCAAGTGTGCTCTCGGGGTGACCACTGTCCACATTGATCAACTCAAGGCTGGTACCTGGAAAGTGTTTCAAATCGCATCACGTGCGCGCACACAAACACACACACACGCACGTGCACACAAACACACACGCACGTGCACACAAACATACACGCACGTACACACGGGAACTGCAAAGACGTAGGACACAGAAAACCACAGCAGACATTACAGAATGAATATGTATGGATGGAGATGAGCTCTGAAACGTATGTTCACACACAAACACATACACACATACCTACACACTGTGTGTGTGTGTGATGATCAGTATGTGTGTGGGTGAATCCCTGTATGTGAATGCAGAAGTGCATATCATAGACATTTCTTTGGAGATGTAACGTCGCAATGACCAACCTTGTCTCTGTACACGGTATTGACTTTGATCACTTCTCTCCCCCTGAAGCCAAATCACATTGCTACAGTTTCCTAGATCCTCCGACAGCCTTGCCTTTCTACTCTCATTGAGAATAGGCCGAATGATAATTCAGTCTTCTTCTGTGAAATCACACTGTTCAAGTACCATACACTGAGGCGTGCCACAGGGCCTGCATGCTCTGATGCGATCCTCC